>NW_027328681.1:0-52591 GCF_047496725.1 Anoplolepis gracilipes
GCTGCAAGGTTATACCAAGATTCGCCGCTACTATTCTTCGATTTTCTTGGATTTTTGTGATGTCAGCTATTAACTGCGGAAAATTATATAAAATTATGCAAAATTATACATATTAAATAGAAAACAGTGTCAAAAATCATATCGAATTTTAATTATCATACTTACTGTTGTTTGAATTACCAGGTTATCCTTGCACTCTGTTATTGAGGATTTCCATTGTTTCTTTTTTAGATGTATGCGACCTTTCGGTGGAAGTAAATGAGGTAGCAGTCTTCTAACTGCAGAACGATTCTGCTATCTGTGCAATCAAATAAAATGAATTGAAGTGAAAGTAGTATACACAAGATGCTTACAGAAAAAGATGCTTACTGTCCGTCAATTCTTCTTGTTGAATCAATTCTAATAAAGATCGCGCGTTGTCGTCATCTTTTTTTGGTGGGCGAATTACCAATATCTTTGCAAAAAAAAGTTTTCCAATTTTCTAGAGTCAGTTTTCAACGCTGGTAGATTCAGAAATACATAATC
Organism: Anoplolepis gracilipes; assembly: GCF_047496725.1. Lineage (NCBI taxonomy): Eukaryota > Metazoa > Arthropoda > Insecta > Hymenoptera > Formicidae > Anoplolepis > Anoplolepis gracilipes. The sequence continues at coordinate 526 of NW_027328681.1, forward strand.
CTCCTCAATTAATGTGTATGCATTCGGATGTTTTAAAATAGACCATCGTTCAAAAATTTGGCACAATTTCAAACTCCGGTTTGATTTTATAATTTTGTGTCGATGTTCAGCAGTAAGTTTCCATTTATTGACGACGATTTCCCAGCACGGTGTGGAATGACTTTTGAGCCATCCTTCAGCTTCACGAATAGTTTCTATAGATTATGAAAAAATTTAAATTTAATCCATTTGAGACATATAAAAATAAAATTTTAACTATATAGTATATATTTTAATTTTAAATATAAGTAAATTTGAAAAAACTGCCTGGTACCTTCATCGGAGGATAAATCAGAAGATTCGGTTTGTTGAAAGTTTGTAATTTCTGCCAATGGATTACCCACGCGAATGCGTTTTAGTTGACGTAATTTGTTACGATATTTGTCAACAAATTTTCCGCGGGAAATTACTGATTTTCCAACGCGAGATAACTTTTTAGGAATCGCAGGAATATAATACGTGGAAACGGATTCGGTGGGAAAATCTTTTACTATCGCCTCTGCTAGATGTTCAAAATCTTCATTTCTTAGACTAATAAAATATAATAAAAATTAATATTGAATATAAATAACAAATATTAATAAGTATTAAAATTAATTAATAAAATATTATTATAGATATAGTATAGATATAGATGTATATTTGAAAATATAAATTTTAACGTATATAAAAAAGTGAAATAAATTACTGGCATGTTTCATTCATTAATTCTGTCAAAATGATCTCAACGATGATATTCCGTGATTTGCGGGTCAAAGATTTTGATGTTTTATAAGATTTTAGTATTGCTTCTCCTTGTATATTTGTATTAAGAATTGCTTTGATTGATATAGTTTTTGTTCTTAAAGCGTATGATAATTTTCCGGAAAAAGCGTTTTGTCTTTTTAAAACGTAATCGTTTGATGAATCTTGTACAGAAGAGCAAGAACTTTGTACAGAAGTCGCATTCTCTAATGTCTCCTCAGAATTCGTACTCTCGATCTGTTTAATACAATAAACGATAAATGTTGCTAAATAAATGAATTTATTCAAAATTAAAAAAATTCTCCATATTTATTCATTATGCCTACTAACAGGTATTTTCTTTTGCGCGTACGCCAGCGTCCATTTTTTTAAAAATTCGAGTCGTAATCCGATAGGTGTAATCATTTCCTTTATAAGTTCCGGGGTAAGATCGGACAGATTATCGTCACTAATCTGATTTTCTTAAGAAAAATTGCATAAATATTCAATGATTATTATCTTGAATAGCAACTCAATTTGGAATAAAATGCGAAACCAAACCAAAATTTAGTTCGTAAAATGAAATATTTAGTTGAATGAAAGATTCTTTTGCTCAAGAAACAAAATTTTTTAAATATTTGCAAAATGTTTTGTTAACATTTTATGCTCATTTTTTCGAAGCAAACTTTTTGTCATCTTTTAGAATATAATCGAATTTTTTAAGAGACTATAAAAACTAGATTATATTCTAAAAGATGACAAAAAGTTTGCTTTGACAAAATGAGCATAAAACGTTAACAAAACATTTTGCAAACATTTAAAAAATTTTGTTTCTTGAGCAAAAGAATCTTTCATTCAACTAAATATTTCATTTTACGAACTAAATTTTTGTCTAAGAACACTGTGAGGATAAAATTGTAAAATCGAAAATATTTTTCTTCAATGTACTTTCATTACTACATGGATATTTGATGGTATGCTTATAGATAGACACTGTGTACTATATATACGCATACGCATACCAAACCTTTGTGTACATTTTTTTACGAACACTTTTTACCCGTATATCACGGAAAATATTTTATGACAATAAAGAAATAGCAATCCAAACATTATTGGAATCATAATAAATTATGATGAAATCTTACGGTTTTGCTGATAAATTATTTTGATATAATCAATTGTTGCATAAGAAAATGTGTAAAAAATGCGTTAACAACTTAAATTACACAATTGAAAACATACAGTAGATATTTTCGAAACAAAACGGTGTGACTTATAGAATGAACCTTGCAAATAACGATAATAAATAATTTTTTAAAATAATACATACCTTCTAATACTTTTATTATGTTTGATTCAACCGAATCTTTCAGGCCCCAACTGCGAATAATATTGGCCATAATGTTTGTTCTTCATACGTTTCACAATTAACGATTAACTTGTAATAATTAACCACGAAACTACACAAAAACAGTATTGTAAGATAATTACGTATTTCACGAAACTTTTGTAAAACACTCGTATCCGTCAGGACTAGTCTGTTCTCGTCTTCTCCCCTCCATGAGGGCCTCTACGCGAGGTCCTCGCTGTGCCGCCTGCGCACCGCGGTGTGCGCGTTGATTAAGCCCCCGAATTTCGTACACTGAAAAAAAATTTACTTAATCTAAAAAAATATGTAGTTCAATACGTTCAAACAAGCATTTATTTAAATTAAGCAAGAATATTTTTAAATTAGTAAAATATATTGTCTATTTTACTATTCAGCAATATATTTTATTGATTCAAATATGTTTTTGCTTAATTTAAATAAATACTTATTTGAACGTATTGAACTAAATATTTTTTTAGAGTAAATAAATTTTTTTTTCAGTGTACATATAAAAAACGCACATTTCTTCTACAACGGATAACTTTATCAGTGAGAAGATACGCAACATATGAGCGCACACAAAGAAAGGGCCGTGTATGTGTACGGCTCGGCGATTCGGCTTCTTCCTTATACCCCTTCTACATGGCAACAGGCAATGTTGAAAATGATATCCTGTGCGATTAAACTAGCGGCATCTCGCTTAGCGGTATTACAACACAAGCGAAATTCAATTAAATTTTAATCGTTAAATCAAACTTTTGTTTAGTCAAAAGAAACAGATAAAATTTATAAATCCGTCGAGTTTTGGTTAATGATTTTGTTCATCTGATGGAATAAAACTTATGATTATTGTTTCAAATCGGTTGAACGGAATTAATTGAACGGAACTAAATATTGCACAATGGAACCAACAAAAATATCGATCAACCATTATGATATCGTAGAATGAAAATCGATGATCAAAACTTACTGATCGATTTATACATTTATTGTGTTTACTTCGACTAAATGAAACTTGTACTTTGTCGTTTTGATTTAGTTGAATTACTATTCGCGTAAAGTAGTTGACTTAACACGATGATTAAGTAATTTTCAATAACATACTTTAGTTGTCGATAGAGTTAAATAACATGTATATTTAGCTAAATCATGCATCAAACAACTAAGTATTTGATGAATTTAAAAACGTCTATCAACAATAAATTTAGTTTCTTTTCGATCACACTTAGTCCATCTATCAAAATGATTTGAACAAATGCGAAACTTTTTGTTACTTTAAAAGAATAAATTTGATAAACTCTGTTCTTTGAATAAACAAAAATTTTTTTGATCCTACTAAATTATTTATTTAAAAATACGCAATATTTTTTAATTAACACGAAATTGTTTAGTCCTCTCGATATTTGGAAATCAAATAAATATATTGAAATGACTAAATATTTTAAAATATATATATAAATAGTTATAGTATTTCGAACAAAATAATTTAGTTGGGTACTTTTCATGCAAAAATCGATATCACTTGATTTAATTAACTGTTGCTTATCACAAGGAACTAAACAACTGTTAAATTCACCAAATTTTTTGGCAACTAAACGAATTTAGTTCGTGCAGCAAACAAGTATAATGTAAATTATAAAATTGTTAACGAACGTTTTGGCCTGATTTTTTAGGCCATCTTTAGAGCAAGTAATTAAATATTAAAATTAATAAATTATTAATTAACATATTGCGTCAGAAGTTACTTAGAAAAAAATTACATATATCGTTATAATTTACAATCAGATTTTTATTTAATAAAAAATTTGATTACTTGTGTTACATCATACTAATCTACATTGAAGGTTTATACATAAAATATCTTAATGCAAAATACAAGTACTTTGATGGTGATAAATGATTATTTTATTAAATAACAATATTATTGGACATGTAAAATGTTTATATTACACTATATTTAATTTATAAAATTTATATATATGTACAATACATGTATGTATTGATAATTTTGATATTTATATTAATTCTACTATTTTAAATTTGTCAAATTTGACAAATTTCAGATTCGTATATTCAGCAATCTACAAATATAATAAATTAACTCAAAATTGACTTTATTTGACTTTACAAAATTATTCAATTGTGTCATACATCCATCACCTGTGTATTTTTATATTCATGTGATATTATTTTGCAACACAAATATGTTCGCTATTAGATTGATGAATTTTAATTAGCTCTTATCAAATATTTCCGAATATAAACAAAAATATAGTATACATACTATATATAATTTATATTATAATGTTTCTCGGGTAATTCATTTAATATATTACATTAAAAATTCAAAATAAACTTTAAACAAGTTTAATTTCGAATCGGTTTTTTACTTTAATTTTCAATAATTACAATATAGTTTGATTTTATCTTTTGCACATAAGTGTCTTATTAACCAAGGAAGGTTTAAAGTGCATAATTATTATAAAATTGTATTAATAAAACAAAGTAATAAAATATATAAGGTACAACTGTACTGCTTCAGCTCATGGGTGATGTGCAATGGGGGGCAGGCGTCTCCGCGTTTGCCTTTCTGTGAGCCTAAAAAGGGACGACGAGGGGTTAGCGTTCTATTGTGCCTTGAAGATACGGAAGAATTCTTTTATGACAGGATTTAAATGCAAACATTACAAATGCAAAATGTAATAAATGTGGAATTATTTAACTAAAAGATACATATAATATTTTAGCCTGATAAAGAAAATTATCTACTGACGACATAAAATAAAAATCTTTATAGAAATCTTTTTTACTAATGAAGTTTTTGTGTAATTGTCTTTTATATTTACTCATTTATGTATGATTTTTAACCGAGCGACTGGTACCATTATTGTAAAATAATATATCATTATTATAAATTACGAATGCATATTTAAACAAATATTTGAGCTTTAAATTTTAAGAATATTAAAATTAATTTTAAATGAATATTAATTTTAAAAATATTACATATTTTTTTTAATTTCTAAATTTTTTTAAATTTTCTTAAATGTTTATAAATAAATTTATTACAAAATATAATTCTCAAGAGTATTGATACATGTATAAAAGTAACGTGTCAGGAATTTATAGTCTGCAGCATCGAAGTCCTATTCAGAGCCAAACGGTTATAGAAATAACATTTTTCTTTTATTTTCTTCTCGGCTATTGTCTACTTGTAATGGGTGCATATTTTAAAAAATGACAAAAGAAAGAGCATATTTTGAAAAAAGAATTTCTTACAAACATACATTGAAACAAGCAAAGTACACGTGTATAAAATAAAATATTGAAAAATTAATGCAATCAAAATTATATAATATAGTATTTAAATATTTTTGAAAAAGAATTTAACAAGAAGAGAAAATCAACATGACATGGAGAGAGCCAGACATTGGTAAGGAAAGATAAATTAGAAAATATTAAAGACAGAAATCGTAGTAGGATCTCTTAACTTATAACTTATAAATAAATAATTGATAAACAAGAAAGAAAATGAAGAAATCAATTAGTGTGGGAAGACATTTCTTTTAACTCTTGGCGCGCCAGTGGAATTGTACGAGTTTTCGCTGATATTCAATAGAATAGAAATCTCATTCGGTGCTTTGTATTTTGGCTGCAGGTCATCATCGCTTCATCGTTATTAGAGGCAATGATAAGCGCAACAATGACGTCAGTAATGATATTGCTTCAATGAGCAATCATAAAAAAACTAATTTTTTACGTTAAGTTGTTAAGGCCGCTTTTTCGTTACAAGCAAAAAAAAGTTTCATTAATAAATTCTCTATAACATATGTCAAAATAAAAGTGTCATGTAAGTTTCTGTAAATAATTATCAAAATATAAAAAGAAAAGATTATAATATATCCCTACAAAGAAAGAGAAAAATATCAATTTGCTCGAAAAAATAATTTTATTTAGGAGATATGCCATTTATTTCTAATAAACACATTGTTTTGATCACTCTATTTTTTATTTAAAAAAGATGGAAAAACAGAGGAAAATAAAAAATATTCTTTAAAAAAACAGAACAATTGCTAAATATCATTAATTCTCTTAACTAGTATTTATATATGTTATGGATTGCTTGTAACTAGTTCAAAATATTTTGCAAGCACAATAATTGTTCTCAAATTTATATAACATTTTAAGTTTACGAATTTTTTCTGTGCTTATAATATATTTTACGTTAAATTTTCTGTTAATAAATAAATATAAAGATTACAATTAATATAATTTTATATAAAATATTTTTTTATTTATTAAGATCAAAATTATATTGGTATATCAGAGAGCGGAGTAAAGGAGGAAGAGGGAGGGTAGGAACGAGAAGGAAGGGTCAAGGAGGGAGGCGGGAGTTGAGACGGACGAGGATGGAAGGGAAGGAGATGATGGAGTGTATGATGGAGAGAGGCGTGGACAGTGACAGATGGAGGTTATATGCGGGTATTGAGTAGGCAGAGAAAAGGGAAATCAAGTGAGGAGGAACGCAGAGAAAGGAGAGAAGGGAAGAGGTGTGACGGAGGAAGAAGAGGAAAGAAGGATGGTGGAGGGGCAAGGGGAAGAGAGAAGAGGAAGGAAGGGAGAGGAGAGAGGAGAAGAAGAGTGTTCCAAAGTGAGTGGTGAAGAGGGCAGAGAGAAGGGAAAGCAAGTGAGGAGAAGCACAGGAAAAAGGAAAGAAGGGAAGAGATGGAAAGGAAAGGGAAATGGATAAGGAGAGAGGAGTTAAACGGGCGAAGAGTAAGGTGAGGGGGACTAGGGAGTGCAGGGAGGAGATGAAAGATGGTGAGGAGGACTGAAAGGGAACGCGAGGCACGGAGAATTAGTAAGGACGAGAGGAAAGAAGCGGTAAGGAGAAGAGAAAGCATGAAGGAAGGAGGGGAAGGAAAAGAGGATGGAGAGAAGAGGAAGAAAAGAAGAGGAGAAGAAGAGAGGGAAGAGCGGAAAGATATGAGAGTTTAATGAGGGGATAAGGAAGTGAGGGAGGGGGGGGGGATATTGGAAATGATGAAGAGGGCAAAGAGAGAGGAGGGGAGACAGAGGATAGAGAAGAAGGAAGAGATGACGGGTTATAGGGGATGAGAGAAAAGGAACGGAAATTCGGGGAGAGACGAAGAACGAAGAAGAAAACAAATAGAGCGAGGAAAAAGGAGAGAGAGGGGGAGGAGAAACAGGAAGGTAGAAAGAGGAAGAAGGAAGGAGAAGAGGAGGAAAGAAGAGAAGAGAAAGGAAGAGGAGGAGATGGAGAAATGGAGCAGGAGAAGAAGAGAGAGAGAGGAGAGAGGAGAGAGGGAGAGAGGAGAGAAAGGGAAAGAGAGAGAGAGTGGAGGAATGTAAGCAAAGGGAAAGGAGATGTATGAGACGAAAGGTTAGAATAGACAAGGGATGCATGAGGGGCAGTGGGTTAGTGACAGAAATAATTTTAGACTGTAAGGGGTGGGGCGTCCCTAAAAACATTGGGCAATTTGTAAGGGAGTTTCGGGTTAAGGAATGGAAGAGAGAGAGAGAAAGAGAGAGGGGGGGGGAGAACGGGATATGAGAGACTTTCCTTTTTAGATGTGGGAAATGAAGGGAGAGAGAGAGGAGAAGACAACATACATTTATTATTTTCTTTTTTTTTTTTTAATATCTATGTAACGTCGCCTTATTTTATTTTACACCGCCGTGTTATACCCGCTCGACCAACTTCGCGCGCTACATGTATATGGTTACATCTCACGATGCGTTTACATTATATAGACGAATGTTGAATCATCTAACATAAAATCTTAATAAATTTGTAATACATAAGTAATTAGTAAGGTCTATATGCAATGTAGAGAATATACTTAGAAAAATATTAATTCATGTACACAAATAATCGACGTTGATTTACTGGTGGTTTACATGCGTAAATACTTAACGTATCATATATATCAAAATTGACATTTTTTGCTACCATACGATACATTTGTTCAAACTTTTTCTCCATTTTATTAAATTCATTTGTGAGCTCATCTTTGACATCTTCTTGTTGTTGAGGTGACAGCTTGTTTATAAATGACAGGCCAGATAAAATATAAGCTGTTGGAATAAAAAATAACTTTTACATAAAAATTATATTTATATGAAAATTTCTAAATAAATAACAAATTAGGTAAGTTTTTGATATAATTTATGCGAGGGCGGACTTCTCGATAAGAAAGACAAAAGATCGTTATATGTGATTTATATCATAAGAATGTATAAGCATGTTTTATGCGAGAAAGGGATAGTTGCTGTGCAACTATTGTCTCCTATCTATTGTAATTGATTGGAGTTTGACAAGCGAACAATATGTGTGATTAATGTAATTTATAATTATTTCAAGTTTGAGATGCGCACAGTAATCAAATTTTTGAGGAGTCGTAAATTAGAGTAAGTTACTACAAGTGAAAGTTTATAGTCAGTTTTAAGTTGAAAAAATGGCCGAACACCATGACCGGCACATCTTTTAAATTACAAAAATGAGTCGGTGAGATATCTTTAATAATGTTACAGGATATAATATTTTTTTTAAACTTAAAACATTCTAGCCATAAAAAACAAAATATTTTGCACTTTTATTGTCGGATCGTTTACGTATTACAATTAAATCGCTGTATAAGGCAAAATTTGATTTTGATCTGCATCATTTTCATAATTATACATATGTTTTAAAAAAAGAATACTTACGTAAAAGATTTTCTGTCCTATATCTTCTTAACGGCATAAAATTAGAGCGCTGAACTATAAATCCGATTTGTTTAAGTAAATGATTTACTTCTCTCGCAGGATTGGTCCAATTATGAAACGGTGTAATGTAGTCCTTTATAAACCATGTAAATATAAGAATAGTAATTAAAAATCGTAGTAAAAATAAACAAAATAATATTTAAAGTAATAATACATACCTTGAAGAATAATCCATAAGTTGGATGATTCAACATTCGTCTATATAATGTAAACGCATCGTGAGATGTAACCATATATATATAAAGGCATCCACCAGGTTTTAACATTTTATAAATATTTTGAAATTTTTGACTGTCAAACAAAATAAATAAAAATTATTAAGGTCTATATATGTGCATTCAGTAATATTATTGAAGATAAAATTTTAATCTAATCTTAATTTAATGAAATATTAAAATATTAATATTTAACATAATATTATAAAATCAATTGATATAAAGCATTTTGTTGCTCAAAATATTAATATTATATCAAATTGTTTACATAAATGTCGGCAAAAATTTTTTTTAAAAATAGTTACGCCAAAAAAATTTTTTAAAAATGTATAAAAATATTATTTATTGAAAGTTACTTTTACCAAGCACGTATTTTATAAGATTGATTCTCTGTCTCTCTCTCTCTCTCTCTCTCTCTCTTTTATTCTTTTTACAACATATATTTTATATTTACCAAATATCAGTACGAGCATGTACAGTGGGAAACGAAAATATATTATCAAATTCTGCGATATATCTTTCAGATAAATTTTTGGTTTGGATATCAAAAACTTCAAAATCGATTCGTTCGTCGGTTTTATATTTACTTTCTGCATATTTTATCATACTTTCCGAATTATCGGTACCTGTAAGCCATAATTGAATTAAGAAACAAATTTATGTCAATAAATTGTTACATATTCTTTACAACATTACATACCTATTATTGTCGACTTTACATCAAGTTCTGGCAAGATAAAATATCTTGTTGAGTATCCAAACCCACAATTAACTTCCATGGACTTTCCAGATGATACAAAATATTCTTTCGTATACCAAGGCTGAGTATAACACATAATGTTTTCCTCTTTTAATGTCAGTTCTGGATTGAATTTCATTCTTTTCAAATATTAAAATTAATACAATTAAAATATTATTATTATTCTCTTTTTGAATTTTGTCGGAAGAAACTATTACAATGTAATAATTTAAATATAATATTATTTTAATATATATGTTATTAAAAAATGTATATTGTAATTTTCTAACAATGTTTGTTAGAAACACACATATATATATATATATATAGAAAAAAGTGTTCTTCCGAAAACTGCCTATAACAGACTGATCTTAAAGTGCCTTTTCACAGTTTTATGCCAGTAAGCATTCCCACTTAAACCTATAGAATACATGACAAAACCCTGTGTATGCTCAATGGAACTGAAAAAAATCGGTTTTTATATTTCTAGCGAATACCGTCAAAACAATAAGAGATATAAAAAAAAGTTTTATGGTTTTTAATGTACTTTAAAATTGTGCAATCAGACTTTTCAAAAATGTCATATTTTTCGAAATCCCTCCCCTCCCTTTCAATTTTTGCAAATGTTAAAATTTGTCTAATAGCAAAACTTATAGCTCATTTAACGACAAATTCAACCATATATGATAAAATTGTATTCCAAAGTCGCATTTTTTAGAAATAAGCTTAAAATATCTATATATATCACTATACGCGCGCTTTATTTCGTAAACTTACAAAGGCAACCATAAAGTATCAATAAATAATGAGAATATATATTTATGAATTATAGCAAAATTATATTTATATAATTTATAATTATATAATATATATACTGAGCAACAAAATTAACGCAACAAAAATTTTTATCGAAATTTCACTCAACTTCAAATAATCATAACTCCGCGGAAAATGGTCTTATCTAAAAGATTTTTTTTTATTTTGAAGCTTGAAGTCTCTTAGAAGCATTTGTCAGATTTCGAATTTTTTTTTTCCCCCCTCCCGCCTTCTTTTCAAAAGTAAGGACGTGTTTTGTCTCGGAAAATTGGCACAGTTTGACGCACTCCACGGAGTGGAATGAATTTTTTTCACAAGTATCATGATAATCATTGTATAATTTGGACTGTTCCTTGCAAATTAAAAAAAAATTGAGATCGATATGATTTTATTTCCTAGACTTATAACGTATCAAAGTGACCTATACATTTTTGCTCGAAAGAATGTAATGGCTAACATTCAAACTGCTGAAAGACGAGCACAAAGAAAACAAATTCTCAGGTAGTATAACAGAACATATTCCTCTTAACCTTAAAAAAAAAACATTAGAATCTTCTAATTCCGAGAGCGAATATAGCAAAAGTAAAATAAAATGAAATTATGTCTAATATACCAAATTATTTTTATTAATTCTTCTCTTTCCTTTCCATTTATATAATGTGTTAAATACATCTATGTTAAACAAATCTATTGGAAAATAATTTATATATTAAAAATATAATACATTGCACTAACTATAACAATATTAATTAAAAAAAAAACCCCTAGACTTCGAACTTGCAACGTACGGTGCAATAATCAGTAATTAATCGCCTTACGCTCTTATCTACGATTGATCACTGAAATCTTTCTTTACAAATAGGTATATAACGAGCACGGGAAACTTTAAACTCATTTTTCTCGCGAATGCTTGAGCGTTATCAAAAAGTGTTTTACCGTAATTAGTGGGAGGGTAGGACAACAACATACCACAAGCTTATTCAAAGAGGGGGCTAATCCTGATCATCCCCTTGTCAGTGTATATGTATATACAATATATATATATATATATATTTTATATATTACGATCATCAATTTTCATATGACTTTGATATTAATAAATTATTTATTAACTGATATTAAAAAAAGTTAATAAGTTAAGTTAAAATTAACTAGTGTAAAGTTTAAATTTTATGGCATTTAAAATTAACTAAGTTAAGTTAAAAGTTATTAACTTTTTAACTTTTTAACTTAACTTTTAACTATTTAACTAGTTACTACCCAACCCTGTTCATTTTTCTTTCTTTATCACCATTAATCATTCAGAAAAAATTTTCTTTTAAAAATTCTTTGCATTTTTTCCACTTTTTTTATGATTCAATTTATGTATATAACGAGTATACAACCGTACAAAATAAAAGAAGGATTTCGTTTTGTCGATGTCTCAACTTTCAGAACAAAAATATGCCGTTGTTAGGTTAGGTTAGGTTATTAATTATATAATTTTTATAAAACAACGTAGTATAAGAAGAAAAGAAAATTTATAGATTTCCATTTTTTCTCAATGTCAGAGACATGTGTGAAGAACAAAAGGCATATAAGTATACATCTGCTGTAACTCTCTTGGCCCGATTATGAATTTCAAAGAAATTTTATTGTTTCCGAAAGATAAAAAATTTTTTTAAAAGAAAATTACTTTAAAAATATTTATGTTACATGTGTGTACATTTTCTAAAGAAATATTAACTTCTTAGAACTTATATGATTTTTGTATAAACTTTAGAGATGGGCGATATTAAAAAAAAGAATCAATGGTCAAATATTTTATTACGAAGAAATAACGATTTCTTACTTTATACAATTATAATATCTACCAATATATTTTATATTTTTACCTGCATACTCTCTAATTTTACGTCTTTGTATTACAATCAATCCTTGTAGAATTTTTCGAAACTCTTCCAAAACTTTTTTTATTTCTTTTCGTAACATTTAAAGAATATTTAAAACTCGTTGTTGAAAAAAATCTGTGTAAAATGAAAGTAAAAAATATGTCAGACACTTGTTGTAAGAAAAATAAGATTATATAATATATACATAAGAGAATATTTTCTGTACCTTGTACGTGATAAGAAGCAAGCGATTTATTTTAGCCAACTATATAATTAGGGAAAATAGTTTCAAACTATGACAGAGTTTCACGATTTGTTAAGTATTTTTTATTCGTTTTGTAAATAGTATTTATTAAATAATTTTAAAATCTCTTTTATCGTTGCTTTGTATATAAATAGTTTATAAACTTTTTAGAAAACTAAAATAAATTAGTTTATTAAAGCAAATATTGATATAATGTTTGATAAAACGTTTGATTGTAAGCACACTACGTTTAAAAAATTAGACCATTTTCAAATCGTTGCATTTGGGCAAAAATTATTGTAGGCAAGAAATTAAAAAAGCATTTTAAAGTTTAGGGTTTTTAACTTTAAAGTTTTCAGGAGCCTTAAAGTTTAAAGTTTTCAACTTTAAGATTCCTGGGTACTGACCGCGGCTATATTGGAATCGTGACGTCATAAGCGAAAAATAACAGCCGAATAATTCTTGCGTGCCATTTTTAAATAAAAGATATTTTGATGAAACAAGATTACAGATCAGTTTAGCACACTTGTAACATTGTTCGAAAACTAAGCTTTTCCCTTGGTAGTTAAGAGATATCCGTAAAATGAGTGTCAAAGTAAGCCTACTTTTGCGGAGAAACAGGCAGTTTGGCAGCTGTCTAAAGAAGTGGAAAATATTCCTTCCACATAGTATATTCCTCGCTAAGCTGAGTTTTCGGAGTATTTTACAAGTATGTTGAAACATCCTGAGGGTCTATTATGTATTTTAGATAAATTTTCTCACGTTTCGCATTTTTATTTCACGGGAATGTTCTCCCGCTATTATGGAATTAGTAAGTGAAAATGTGAGATCACTAGATTTCTGTTAGAGCCAATTGACATATTACTAGCATTGTTATGTGTCTGACACTTTAGGTTTGACGACTGAATACTAGCAAACCTAACCAAAAGAAACACCAAAGACGTATAATTAATTATTAATTATTAAAGTGCAATAAATAAAATAAATTTCTCTGAAGAGTAAAAAAAGCTATTATTAAAATACATGAGAGAACATGCCGATTTCGGTAGGGGACGTATATTCGGGTTGTTCGGGTGAAAATAAAAGGATAATAGTAAAGGAAATTTTAAAAAGGGCCACCACAACATAATCCATATTATTATTATTTATCGCGATCTTTTGTCAATGTAACTACAAATTTTAGGTTATAATTGGTGAAAATTATATATTTGTGCATGTAATTTATTTGCTATCTTTCTCTTACTAATGTAAAATTCATGACGAGCAAATTCCCGGGAATATCTTTGTATTTTCACAAGGTGAATACATACAAAATAGAGGGGATTGCTCACTTTCACATTTCCATTTCTTTAGAGATAGATACATAATAGGTCCCCTGTAGTGTTATTTCATTGAAATACTTTTTTATTTAAGAATAGCACGCAAGAATAATTTGGCTGTCCAAACATTTGTCATTTTTCACGCCTAATAATTCACCGATTTATACTTTAAGAAAAAATCTGAATTTGCAACTAGCAGTTACACATTTTTATTTTAACATAATTATGTGTTTTAACTACGCCAATTGATTCGTCTCATTATTCTGTGCATAAAAGTATTAGGGTAAGATAATCGAGAAATGAATATTTTATAAGATATCTTGTATTTTATGTCAAAATATTGCAACTTTTGAAGCCTGATAACTCGAAAAGTGTTTAATAAAAAAACATTTTATCATAGTGTTTTGGAAAGCTCTCAAGATAAGCTACAAGTATATGCAAAAATATATAGGGTGTTTTATTTAAGAAATTCAAAATGACCTTCACGTGACCTTCATGTGACTCTTTTCAAACTAATGGCATACAGACATACACCAACACATTGAATAAGGGTTCATTTTTCAATGTTGATAACAGTGACGCTAGAATTTTCTCGTCGGTTCGGTATATCCTTAAGGCTCCTGAGTACTCGAGACGGAACTTCGATGTCGACGGTGGCGATATATAGTTTTGTCTCTTTCTTTCTTTTGGGAAATATGTCAGAAGCAAGAAATGACAGCCCAATTTATGTTGCGACTTACGTCGTAATTATTTGCTTTCTGCTAGTGTTGTGATGTGCAACGTATTAATGAAACTTGTGAAAATGGACGGCTGCTAAGCTGTATAAGGAATAAACTGTGTAAAGTAACATTTTCCTCTTCTTTCGACAGCTGTCAAATCGCGTGTTTTTCCGCATTTCAAGGGTTCATTTCGGATTCAATTTAGAGTTATTTATCAATTGTCAGGAGAAAGGATTACCAGCCGTCCATTTTTACAAGTGTGCTGAAGAGATTGGTAGTATTATTTCGTTGAAATATGTTTTTATTTACATGTCAGTCGCAACATAAATTAGGGTGTCATTTCTCGTTATTTCTCACTTGTGACGTCACGATTTCAATATGGCCGCGGTGACTACTCAGGAGCCTTAACGCACTGTGGGTAGTTTTTAAAAGCTTTTTTAGTGTTAGTTCCGTCCGTTAAAAAAGGAAATACACAAGTATAACAGAATTGTTTCTCTAATATTACCGCCTGAGTCTCTTTTTATTTTAAAATCTAAGATTGCGATATCCTGAAATTCTATATTCTTCTATCTTTTTCTATCTTAAAGGTACATGTGTAGAAGAAAATGTGTTCTGACATATTCGTTTTCCTTTTGTCACATGACAACTGTCGGGAGATAATAGGGAAAAGGACAAAGTATTTGCGGGTCTACACAGACACACTGGATATTGTGGAAAGTGAAACGTATACAAAAATGTAAAAAGTTACCAATGAATACCAAGCTCACGCGCATTTGTGCGTTTCTTTCTCCACTAATCATTAGCATTGGGGCGCAGTAGCATTGCTAGCAAGACGAAAAAATCTGGGATATGTAAAATCTAGTGTACAATCCAAAAGAATAGAGTGTGGGAGATTTGTGTAGCATACAGTAGTCACTCATTTGTGCTGCCCGAAGACAACAGATGCATAAAAACGTTAACTGCGAATATCGTATTTCGTTATCACACAGTGAATCAATTAATTATATGCAATTAATTTGTGACGATCAGAAAATACTCTATATTTATTTCTGTATTCCAAATTTTTTCGTAATGGGTTCAATTATGGATTTACCTGAAGAAATGATTGCGATCATCTTTGGTTATAAAAATCAGCATGGAAGATATTATTAACTTCAGATGTACGTGTACGCAATTTGAGAAGGTGTGTGCGTGTGTGTGTGTGTGTGTGTGTGTGTGTGTGTGTGTGTGTGTGTGTGCTTGCGTATGATAGACAATTTTATATTAATATATTAAATATATAAAAAATATATTAAGTGCAAAGTACAAATTGATCGATGTTGAATTTATTGCATATTTTATGTACATATTAAAATTAATTTATCTATTAAACATTTCTTTTGCAACTTTAAGGTTGGTATTTATAGTCCGATCTTATATTTAAGATCGTCTTAAGATCCTGTTCAACCAAATTCCATCAAATAGCCGCATAGCATCATTTTATTGGTTGAACGAGATCTTAAGACGATCTTAAATATAAGATCGGACTATGAATACCGGCCTAAGTGACAAAAAAGCGTGAGTACCCACGCGCTTATTGTAATTTATGTTATTATTTGTCAGATATTCTGGCAGTTATAGCAGCGTCGTGCGGATAAAATCCTGCCAGCATTTTGTTAGGCACATAATGCGTTTCTTCAAATTTAGAAAAATAGCGTCCTATTTCGCTATTATCTATCCACTTCGGTGTTGTTGTAGTTAAATCGTCTAAATATAAAAAAATGCAAATACAAGTTAAATTACTAAAATGAACTCTAAATAATAGATAAAATAAGTTAACAAATAAATAAAACAACTAAATTATAAAAAAAAATATATAATTAAATTAAATTAAATTAAATTAAATTAAAATAAAATATAATATATAATAAAATATTGTTTTACAAATTACAAGTCTTACAAAATATTAATATGTAGAAAAGGAGGTCGCACAATAAGCAAACATTATTTGAAATAAAAATGCATCTAATGATATTCATACCTTCTTCAACGTAACACATTTCGTTATTTTCATTAAGTATTATATAATATGTTTGCTCTTTATTACTGAAATCGCTACATATCCTTAATGGCAAAGCAGGCTCTGTTAATTTCTTTATGGAGAACTGAATATTACAGATGTCTGTATAGCGGAGCCATCCGACTATCACACCAGCAGAACTGTCTGTAGACTGATCATATTTCGTTTGTTGATGTTTTATTATCATTCCAATTGAAAATTTTACATCCTTCAATCTTGTATTTGATTTTTCTGTTTTGTTAACGTCAAGACAGAGCTAGAAAGTGTAAAATAAAAAATTAATTGACTTTATTCTTGCCAAATAATTGCTAAATGGACTTTTGTAGCAAATTTAATTATACACAGCTAATTAAATTATAGATAACTATAACATGTATATAAATGAATGTGTTATAAAGAAAAAATTTTAGATGTTATTATTATTATTTGTTAATAAAAAATACCTCTTTTAAACCAATAAGCCAGATGTATTCAAAATTCATTTCTTGCGGAGTAACCATCAAAGAGTTATTGTACCAGTTTGAAGTTATAAGTATATCAAGCATCTCCTGCAATATCTGAAAAAGTATATAACATGTAAACAAGGCACTAATTGCAAAGGAAGAAGTGAGAAGTTATATAATTTTTCCTGCCTACAAAACATGTATCATTCGCTATTATTTTTTATAATATTACACGTTCAACAAATTAATTAGCGTTAAAATGATAGAGAAAACATATAATGAGTAACTGCCAACCTCTTTAGCTGGTATTACAACAAGTTCTTCAGGACACTGTTGCTTGACAAGGCAATCCGGAAATTTGTTAAAACTTATGTTAAAGCATCTTATATTTTCTGAGTTATTCGTAGCACTGTGAACAATAAAAAATTATATGTGATGTGTGTGTATATACGATAAGACTAATATATTGAAAATCTCATAAAATTACTTATCTAATATTATACTTACTAATTTGGTTTCCAAAATATACATCTACGAAAGCGTGTTAGCTTTATTACATCGCAACGTAGACCAAGTCTCCTGGCCACACTGTGATATGTTATTAATAATATTATTTCTTCGCCATATTTATTTTCTAAAACCTGTACCAAAAATTAAAATATAATACAAATTAAAATAAAATACAAATGCAATATATTTATTAGAAAAAGATAGAAAAGAGAGAAAGAAAGAGAGAGTACTTTTAAGATATGACAAGCATATAGTCATGCTCACGGTATAGTTGCCTATAGAATTAAAATATATTATTATCTAAAATAACTTACATTATCTATACAGAAAAATTTCAAATTATTGCTTGTGGATTCGTTTGGTGTAAAGTTTAATGTGCCAAATATATATTCCTCGAGTGTATCCATAATCTGCGTTCCTTCCGCTTCGTTCCAATGATTATCATCGATGTTGTTATTTTTCCAATAGGAAAAATTTTCAGCGGGCGACGAGAATATCGAATGGTCGGGATATTTTTCTTTTAGGCATTTTAATACTTCTTGCACAATGTTATCTAGTGACGCATTTACACACGAGTAATAGAGTAATAAACATCCTTTTGTGATTGAAACCATTGTGCCACAATAGTAGCAGCACGTTCCAGAAGCTGTTCTCTTTGAGATTGTGCTTTAAACTTTTTCCACTTTTTCTTTGAAGAATATTGCCTCAGATAATGAAACATTTTCATGTAGCAATATCTTTCCGTTAGATCCCAATCAGTTCTTCTGAAAAATTTACATTACATTACCTGTGCAATAAGTACATAATTTTATATATAATGTTATTAGTAGATTTTAATTTGTATTAAACCTTACCGTGGAGAATACGCAATCAAACTTTTAAGCTCATCCATAAAAAAATAATTATTTATAAAATTCTCAGGTTTACAAACTATTTCATTTAAACGTTCATCTAATTGAAATACTTGATTAAAATTTACAAAATTATCTATTTTGTTATTAAAAGCATTGTCATAATGTTTATCAATTATTTGAGACAAGTAACTTCGTAATTGTTTCGCACATTTAATGCCCGTTTCCATAAAATTTGAGTATATTTTATCCTTCTGTTCGTTGTTTTCACCTTTTGTCTCATCTTCGATCTTTTCATTTTCCTTAGACATCTTGTCAAAAAGTTTCTTTGCAAAAGGCCACCTAAACTTATAATAACGATATTTTA
Organism: Anoplolepis gracilipes; assembly: GCF_047496725.1. Classification (NCBI taxonomy): domain Eukaryota; kingdom Metazoa; phylum Arthropoda; class Insecta; order Hymenoptera; family Formicidae; genus Anoplolepis; species Anoplolepis gracilipes. Next base: position 19,602 of record NW_027328681.1, read on the forward strand.
ATAAACTTTTGAAAATCACACACCAAACAATGCTATCTTAACAGTAATACATTTTTATAAAAATGAAATTTTTTATGTATATTATTCAAAAGTATCAATCAAAATATCAATTTTTTTCTATTACAAAAAATATTATATATATTATATATATAATTTTTTTTCTCTCGACAAATTTTAGTATTAAACAATAACTTTCTCTTTATAAATTTTAAATTGTAAATAATTAACTTTTATATTAAGATCATACATATTAATTACAAATAAAATAGACAAAATTTTATTTATATAATAGCCTTGTTACTAAATATTATATAACAAATTACGTACCGCTCTCTCTATCTCACACACACACACACACATATTATATGTTTATATATTTATAAATTAGTAGTCGTTTTCTCAAATAAATTAATAAACTAGAAATAATAACATATTAAAACAAAATAATTAAATTATTAAAATAAACATGCAAAATGTTAATTTTTAAGATACATTTGTAAGAGGGCTGATAATTAAGCAATAAAATTTAACAAGTATTTCTTCTATTTTTTATATAATTCTTTCTTTTTATACAAGTTTACTGCTCAACGGATGTCACTCGCCCGCTTGCTCCCACCACCTGCTTTTATCGTCGTTGAGTCCCTTCCCTCAAACTTCTTCCTCGAGCAACCGTCTTTATCCGACACGCTATTGACTGATTTAATGATCTATTGATATATCTATTTATCGAGATATTATTCCTAACGAATTTCTTACACATTTTATATATATTTTTTTACTATATGTCATATTACTTTTATTAAAATTAAGGTAAAGCTAGGAGAGATTGCGTATTTTTAAGTTCAAGTAAATGAAATAAGATGGACGTAGAGCTATGTAAGGAGCAATGAGCACATTATTCACAGAGACTTTGATTAAATTTATGTATCAATTTTAATGGTTATTTATGAGTTATTGACAATTTTTTGCTGTTTTAATAAGAAATAATTCATCTATATATAAAATACAATAGATTTTAAGTTAATCTCTTATTTAGATTAGTGTTTTATGCACTTTTGAGTCTCTATAAAAATTTCTATGTCACATAGGTGCGCAATCTTTTCTATAAAGATCAATTGCGCAAGTGTTAAGCAAGAGTGTTTGTAAAATAATGAAATTATTAAAAAGAAATTTGCAAAATATGTTAGTTTATAAGAAACTATTTATTACTTTTTATTATATTTATTATTTTTATATTTTATACTTTTTTATTATATTATAAAAACGTGTAAAAAACGGAAAACCAAATAATAAAAGATACGCGTAAAACATAAATAGGGAATAATTAACTTTAAAAATATTTCTTTCAATTATTAAACAAAATAAATTTTATTTAATTTAAACTAATACATTTATCACCATTTTTATATTGTTGGTTAAAGCTTTATTTAATCTTTTCATTTGTTTTATTATATAATATTATATTTTTAAACATTTTATTTACTTTATTTTTATCGAAAATATTTTTTGTACATTTTGCGATAGGTCAATGAAAGGTTACAGAAATAAAATTAAAAAAAAATTTAAAAGTAGCACATTACCTTTGAGAAAACTTCTTTTCCTGATACTTGTCGTATTTAACTGCCTTCTCAAATTGTGTACACGTACATCTGAAGTTATTAATGTCTTCCATGCTGATGTTTTTATAACCAAAGATGATCGCAATCATTTCTTCAGGTAAATCCATAATTGAACCCATTACGAAAAAATTTGGAATACAGAAACAAATATAGAGTATTTTCTGATCGTCACAAACTAATTGCAAATAATTAATTGATTCACTGTGTGATAACGAAATACAATATTTGCTGTTAACGTTTTTATGCATCTGTTGTCTTCGGGCAGCACAAATGAGTGATTACCGTATGCTACACAAGTCTCTCACACTCTATTCTTTTGGATTGTACACCAGATTTTCTTTTTTTTGCTAGCAATGCTACTGCGCGCCAATGCTAGTGATTAGTGGAGAAAGAAACGCACAAATGCGCGTGAGCTTGGTACTCATTGGTAACTTTTCACATTTTTGTATGCGTTTTCCTTTCCATAGTATCCCGTGTGTCTGTGTAGTGTAGACCCGCAAATACTTTTCCCTACTATCTTTAGGCAGTTGTCACGTGACAAAAGAGTTGATGTAAAAAAATGACAACATGACATACGTCAATTTCTAATGCACGAGTTAGAAATTGGCCAGATCGCAGGGCCGAAAATGAAATCGTAGACGTTGCCCGCGATATTTCAAGCTAGAAAATCTAGTATAATATGTAAAATATTTACATTAAATTATACATCGTTGTATTCGTTTCAAACAGTGCTACAACTTTTATTATATCAAAATATCTACATTATTATAAAAAAATTATGCATATAGACGATATAGAGACGAGATATCGCGCCGAAGGTGTGCCGCGAGCTATTTCATCGGCCTCAGCGACTTCTCAAACTAACTATTGTATTTTAAAGAAGTCAACGGTCACAATATATACAGAAAATATTCTCTTATCTATATAGGAGAACGTGGGGTAGAACGGCACCGCGGGGTACGGTGTAGAGTCGATATCTTTTTACAGAGATGCTACCATGTCATGAAATATGTTGCAATTATTGCTATTAGATGTCTCTTTCTGCGTGTTGTTATCAGAGGTCGCAATATTTTTAGTTGAAAGTTGTTATAAATTATTTAATGCACTTGCTCTCCGCGACTGAGTTGTAATTCTTCGATATATTTACATAAGGTAAACAATGATAAAATTCTATTTTTTATTACCGTAAATACATTTATGTTTTAAAATGATCTTTTCTTATTAATTTCATACTGTGTCTATGTAAATATTGATTAATTATAATTTTTTATATGATTAAAAGTAAATAAATACATTTTGAGGCTTAGTGAAATATTAGCCCACGAAATGTTGCACTTTTTATTTTTATACTAGAGAAAGAAAGAGAGTATACATAGATGCTGTCTTTCAAAATTAATACCAAAAATTATTACATTAAAGGATATTTTTCCATGTTTTAAAGAAAAAAATATTTATTATAACAAGAGAATTGTTTTTATTTATTAATTTATAGTTATCATTTAAATATACAAATCTATATTCTTATGTTCTATATATCATATTATAATATACAACTTTTAAGAAATTTTAGACATCAATGATAATGAAATAAACAAGTTTTGGAGGTAATCCATTATACCCCTCATGAAAAGCATATCATGAAAATCTAGGCTTTCACTAAATCAATAATCTCGCCTATTTAAACTATTATTTTATAATAAACTTGTATTTTTTCTTATAGTGGATATTCCAAAGAATATTTTTAGTAAAAAAAAGATCGATTTATTTTGTTTTAATATGTTGAAAACTTGCTCAATGCTTAACGTTGGCCGTTCTACCCTACGTTCCTCTATTATATAATCTAATTTTTTTCTTACAACAAATGTCTGATATATTTTCTACTTGTATTTTACACATATTTTTTTTATCAACAAGGTGTTTCAAATATTACGAAAAAAATCAGAAAAGTTTTGAAAGAGTTTCGAAAATTTCTAAAGGGTTGATTGTAATACAAAGATGTAAAATTAGAGAATATGCAGGTAAAACCATAAAGTATATTTGTAAATATTATAAAGTAAATATTTGTATAAAGTAAGAAATTGTTATTTCTTTATAATAAAATATTTGATCATTGACTCTTTTTTCCAATATTGTACATCTCTAAAGTTTATGCAAGAGACATATATGAAATACTAAGGCTTCAATACTTCTTTAGAAAATTTCTTTACATACATGTGTAACGTAAATCTTTTTAGAAAAGTTTTCTTTAAAAAAAATATTCTATCTTTTGGAAACAATTTCATTGATTCGAAGGAAGGCCAAGGGAGCTTTTTCAAATATATCTGCCTTTTGTTCCTTATATGTATACCTGGCGTTGAGAAAAAATGGAAATCTTTAATGAAGAATTTTCCTTTTTCTAGTCTTTTATACACAACGTTCAGAATAATTTTATTATTAGTCCTTTATTAACATATTTGTTTATCTGTTTATTAAACGATATAAAGTATACGCGACATAAGATATAAGACAAGCATAAATTTTATTTTGTTTTTCTCATACTTCATGCCACGAGGGCGAAGAGTCTGAATCTGGACTTTATTACACAAAAAAATAAAACATTAATAATATTATTAATAATATATTAATAATGCGCGTAAATGTTTTAACTTAAACGTGTAAACGCGTTTTCGTTTAAACGTTACGTAAGTATTCAAAAAAAAGAATTTGGAAATAAACATTTCTAATAAACGCATATTGCTAATTACACGTTTAAACGTTTTTTTTATTTAAACGTATAATAGCGAGCCTTAATTTCTACTGAATGTCAGCGAAAACTCATACAATTCCACTGGCGCGCCAAGACTTGAAAGAAATGTCTCTCTACACTAATGGATTTTATGCTCATTATGTTTGGTCATTCAACTGAAAACTGACCCTAAAGAAACCTGCAATAAATCTTACTTTGATTTACGACTCCTGCCAAAAATCTCATTACTGTGCACATCTCGATCTTGAATGGTAATTATAAATCACATTGATCACACACACATGTAGTTCGCTTGTTAAACTCTAATCAATTACAATGGATAGAAGACAATACTTTCACGGCTAGTACTCTCTCTCATAAAACATTCTTATACATTCTTATGATATTACATATAAATTATATATAACGATCCTGTGTCTTTCTTATCGAAAAGTCCGCTCTCGCATAAATTATATGAAAAACTTACCTAATTTGTTATTTATTTAGAAATTTTCATATAAATATAATTTTTATGTAAAAGTTATTTTTTATTCCAATAATTTATATTTTATCTAGCCTGTCATTTATAAATAAGATGTCACCTTGAACAACAAGAAGATATTGTGTATTTATTAACAAAAAAATTAACGTAAAATACATTATAAGCACAGAAAAAATTAAGGTCGAGGTCGTTGAAGCATCCTTTCTTATACAGGAGTTTTAACATAATATTTTGTTAATCTTGTAATTTTTGCTTATTGAGGAAATATTATTTTAAAAATATGTTAAAAATATTTTTTAAATATTGAAGTGTTATAATATGAGCTAACAATTTAAAAATATTTATTTAATATTATTAAATATTTGGAATGTGTATAATGCACACTTTAAAATGAACATTCAAATAATATTTCAAAATATTACATTTGTTGCTTACTGCATGTAAATTAAATATTTTATTGAACATACATTAATCAACTAACATTAAAGTACACATTTCTAACGTAAATATATAAAATTTAATTATTTCTTTTTTCGAAAAAGTAAAACAGAATCTTGTAGTATTTTGCTTATATTCTTTCTTTTATATCATACAACTTATGCAATAAAAGCATGTTTCAAATCTTATCCTAATTAACGGTACTTTTATATGTAATCTTATTATAAACTATTATCAGATTAGTATATTTATTGTTATTTTTTAATATTACTATTTATGCAATATTATAACGCATTCATGAAATTCGTAAATTAATGTTCTGCATGTATAAAAAAACATATATATAAAATTCGAGAAAAAAGGAAAGAAAAAGAGTTACTTATTAATCTGGTTATACTCTTTTTTGTATTAAAAATCATTTAAAAATTCTAAAACATTTTTAAATAGAATGTTGGAAAAAACAATAGAATGGTCGCTATTATTTCGTGTCGAGCAATCGAGAAGAACACAATTATACATATATGTATATCCATCTTTATTTTCACATCAGTTATACAGTGAACCATGCAAAATGCTTCTCTTATTAAATTCAAAAAATAAATTCATAATTAAAACATTAATAATTAATAAATTAACACTATATACATTTTATCTTTCTCTTTTTTTTAGCTAATTATGACAGTAAAAACGCTATAAAATGTAAATACGTAAATTAAATAATAAAATTTACATTATAGATTACTCTCGAAAGAACGGAGATCTCGAGTTTTTTAGAACATTTTTGGAACATTCGCTAATTTTTCAAAGCAAGCCACAGCAGATTTAAACATTTTTTAATAAATTTCTGATTTTACAACAAAATATGCTTATTAGTTAGAATTATTATGACACACGAAACTAAAATTAAATTAAATAGATAAAATTTAAATCAATTGAAAAAAGTAAGAAAAGTTCTAACAGTTTTCTAATAACTGCAATATAAATTTGACTTATTTGACAAATTCTTCCAAAAAGAGAAAACAATTATCGCGACTAACTGGTGACAATTATTTTTATTCATAACGTTAGTGAACAGATGTGTCAGTGAACTCTATCTGTTATTAGTCAAATAAATGGATTTTTAAATAATACTTAGTTGCTACGATTAATTGAAATAATCCTTTATTTTTAGTGAAATACGCGGTATGATCATCAGCGATGACGCTTTTTGGTGTCATTTAAATGTACGCATTATGCATGACACCGTCGAGATGCACATTTTCTTTAGAAAAATCATGGAGACTGGTCTTTTCCAATAATTTTTAGACGCGTTTTTAATATATGATCAATTGGCAATTCCCTGTTAAATTCGGTAAGATCTGAATTTAACATTATTTCCGACTGGAATAACTCCATATCTATTTTCTTTCAAATTTTATTTGTGTCTTCCTGGATTGTTAATTTTTCAACTACTCCGGAAATATCTCTATTCATCCAGTTAATTCCCTTTTTAAAATATAAGTATATCAATATTTATAATTTAATTAAATTTTTAATTTATAATTTTAAATTTATAATTTAATTAAATTTCAAAAAAAAAAGTTGAGTGCCAACGGTACATGGTGTTCCCAAGCGGTCACCCATCCAAGTACTGACCATGCCCAACGTTGCTTAACTTCAGTGATCAGACGAGAACTGGTGCTTTACAACGTGGTATGACTGTTGGCAAAAGTAAGTTTTTCAGTTACTATAGATATAAAGAATATTTTTTATAAAGAGCTAATATGTTTTTATCAAGAAAGTCTTAAATAAAAAAGTTAAATCTATTATTTAAATTGATTATATATATATCAAGAAATTCTTATTGCGACTATATTAATTTGTAAATAATCATTTCTTCGTTAAATTTGAAACTTATTAAATATCTGTTTTTGTAATTATTTTATATACTGAAATATACCTAATGAAAATAATAAAAAAACGATTGTGTATGAAAATAAATATGAAAAAGGTATATAAAAAAATTTATTCTCTACATCAAGTAAAAGTCAAAATTCTATTTTCAGTTGTCTTAACTTGGTACGTGAATAAGATTATAAATAAAATCTAATTATAACACATTATTAAAAAAAATTTATATGTTATATCAAAAAAAGAATAAAAAAAGAGAATTTCGCACCTTTATTTTGAGAAAAAGGATAGCATTAGCGTTTGAGACACATATTTTTCATTTTATTATCTTAATGATCTCTTGTCACAAAATTGTATTGCTTGTATATTAATTTTTAATAAAGAAATTTATTATTAAATATTAATAAAATTATAAAACATTGCCTGAAAGTGTATGTAAAATGCCAGATATATTAAGCTCATAGATTTTCTTCAATCCTTATGTCAATAATCATTATGTTAGCATTGTATGCTGTATAAATAATTGTGATATTTTATTTGCAATATCTCTCTCTGTTTTATATCTATCTTACATTTACATTTAATTCATTGTTTTATATTTCATATTTTTTTTTTTCAGAGACAATATTGACGAAAATACGCTTTCAATTAACGATTGAATCTCTTTTACACAAAATATTCTAAGGCTCAAACTGAAAAAAAAAAGATTTTTTTCCAGTCCTCTCAACATATATGAAAGATACTTAACAATTTTCTTTGAATCGACCGTAATCACTAAAGAATATATTTGAAAGACAAATTGTGAAATTGCATTTGGTTACATCGTCACAAGATTACATCGTTACAAGATATACCGAATTTTTGTACGATTTTTCATTAAACTGGTTTGTTCGAGTCTTCAGAATACTTGGATGAACAATAAGAGTATTTTTTCAGAAATTTACAATTATTTTGATTATCAAAATTATCGGTTTTTAGATTCAAAAATCTATTAAAAATTTCTTAATAATAAATTAAATTTGGAATGTTAATTTAAATTATTTATGCTTATTGGGATCAGAACCCATGAAAAGATTGAATGCGTCTCTTCAAATTTAGAAAAATACCGTCCTATTTTGCTATTGTCGATCCTTTTTGGTGTCGTTGTAGTTATATATCGTCTAAATATAAAAAATGTAAATAAAAGTCAAATTAATGATAACTAAGATAAATTATAAATAATAGATAAATAAGTTAACTAATAAAGTAAAATAAATGAAACAACTAAATTAAAAAATATATATATAATAAAATAAAATAAAATAAAATTAAATATTGTTTTACAAGTTACAAGTTTTACAAAATATTGTGTAGAAAAAAATAAGGTCGTATAATAAATAAATATTATTTGAAATAAAAGTGCATCTAATAATAGGCATACCTTCTTCCACGTAACTCATTTCGTTATTTTCATTGAGTATTATGTAATGTATTTGCTCCTTTGTGCTATTAAAATTTCTACATATTTTCAACGGCAAAACAGGCTCCGAAAAATTGTTTCTGGAGAATATAATATTACATGTGTCTGCATAGCGGCACCATCCGACTATCACACCGGCAGAACTGTCTGTAGGTTGATCATATACTCTTTTTTGATGCTTTACTATCATTCCAACTGAAAATTTTACATCCTTTGATCTTTTATTTAATTGTCCTGTTTGATTAACGTCACGATAGACCTGGAAAGTGTAAAGTAAAAAATTAATTGAATTTATTTCCTGTCAAATAATTACTAAATGACGTTTTATAGCAAGTTTAATTATATAAAGCTAGTTACATTATAAATAACTATAATACGTATATATAATAGTATGTGTTATAACAGAGAAATTTAAGATTTTATTATTATTATTTATTAATAGAAAATACTTTTTTAAATGCATACTTTATATGTATCCAAATTCCATTTCTAGCGGAATAATCATCAAAGAGTTATTACACCACTTTGAATTTGCAAGTATATCAAGTGTCTCTTGTAATATCTGAAAAAGTATATAACATGTAAACAGGGCACTAATTGCAAAGTAAGAAATGAGAAGTTATGTAATTTTTTTGCCTACAAAACATGTATCAATCACTATTATCTTTAGGTTACACATTCCACATATTAATTATCGTTAAAATTATAGACAAAACATATTATGAGTAATTGCCAACCTGTTTAGCTGGTATTACGACAATATTTTCAGTACGCCGTTGATTGATAAAGCAATCCAGGACATTAAAATTTATGTTAAAGCATCTTATATTTTCTAAGTTATTCGTAGCACTGTGAACAATAAAAAATTATATATGATAAGTGTATTTGTATAATAAGAATAAAATATTGAAAAACTCATAAAATTATTAATCTCATATTATATTATACTTACTAATTTGGTTCCCAAATTATACATATATGAGAACAGCATAGAAGCTTTATTATAGTGCAACCAAGTCTCCTGGCTACACTGTGATATATTATAAATAAAACTATTTTGTCACCAAATTTATTTTCTAAAACCTGTGCCAAAAGTTAAAATATAACATAAATTCAAATAAAATACCAATTAAAATGAAATATTTATTAAGAAAAGAGAGAAAATTAAGGATGTTTAGTACCTATTTTTAAAAATATAGGAATTTAATAAAATTTGCACAGATTGTTCTGATACATGTTCAGAGATTTATAAAAAAACCTAGAGTTTATTCACTGAAGCAATCAAAAGTTATAAGGATTTTAATTTGCAATTAATTTACCCGTCGATATTATTATAAATATAATTATTTTGTAGATCTAATTATAAGTAAAAGTATTAATATAATTATAAATATAATTATTTATATAAATAAGTATAAATATAATTATTTCTGTCCTTTTTAGCCATTAAATTGATACGATGACAGATTTTCTATCTTATAAAAAACTTGTGATCGTGTCGATTTAAGAGCTAAAATAGATAGAAATAATAATAGGAATTTATTCAAAATTTGCAAAAATATAGTTTAAATATAGAGGAAACATTTGATCACATAATTTTGGTCAAGTACTGACTAGTTCAAAAGATATTGAATATAATTTTCTCAATTTCGTCCTATTATCCGAGATGACATATTATTTATTGTGAAAACGTGGCAACATAGCATTCAGCTGAGCCTTCTTTTGACATTTTAAATAACTTATCTTTTCATCTGAAGCTTCTATATACAAACGTGTAAAAGCGAGAAGCGACTAGGCCTCATATGTCAATTTGCAATTTGATCAACTTATGAAAAATTACCATGTTGCCACATTTCTTTCTTCTCGGAGAAATGACAAATTATTAAATTTATCAAAGAAATAGTTAAAAATCTTCTATATTTTGTCATTATTCACTATTATAATTTTTATTCTGACATTTTAAATTACTCTGTACGAGTAAATTCTTTTATTTTTATATTTCAAATTTTATGCTGTAATGTCGAAATCAAGGTACCGTCAATGATAAAAGTTTCTCATTATAATTTAAGAAACACGAAAATTCTCCGAAAAAAAGCAACAGAAGTTGGAAAATACATTTCTACACTCTAGCTATGAATAAATAATAAGATTTTATGCAATCTTTATAATAATCATATATTAAGATATATGAGAAAAGTATATATTCGTCAATTTCGATTACTTTTTGCTCCGATTATAGGTGCTAAACATCCTTAAGAGAAAGGACAAGAGAATACTTTTAAAGCTCCTGAGTACTCGCCGCGGAACTTCGATGTCGACGGTGGCGACATATAGTTCTGCCTCTTTCTCTTTTTTGGGAAATATGTCAGAAGCGAGAAATGACAGCCCAATTTATGTTGCGACGTAATTATTTACTACGTCGTAATTATTTGCTTTTTGCTAGTGTTGTGATGTGCAACGTATTTATGAAACTTGTGAAAATGGACGGCTGCCAAGCTGTGTAAGGAATAAACTGTGTAAAGTAACATTTTCCTCTCCTTTCGACAGCTGTCAAATCGCGTGTTTTTCCGCATTCCAAGGGTTCATTTCGGACTCAATTTACAGTTATTTATCAATTGTCATGAGAAAGGATTACCAACCGTCCATTTTTACAAGTATTCTGAAGATTGGTAGTATTATTTCGTTGAAATATATTTTTATTTACATGTCAGTCGCAACATAAATAGGGTGTCATTTCTCGCTATTTCTCGCTTATGATGTCACGATTTCAATATGGCCGCGGTGACTACTCAGGAGCCTTAAGATATGACGAACATATAGTCATGCTCACGTAATAATATGTTGGCCAGAATTACAATATATTATTATCTATACAGAAAAATTTCAAATTTGCGTTTATCGATTTGTTTGGTGTAAAGTTTAATGTGCCAAATATATATTCCTCGAGTGTATCCATAATCTGCGTTCCTTCCGCTTCGTCCCAATGATTATCAATGATGTTGTTATTTTTCCAACAGGAAAAATTTTCAGCGGGCTTCCAGAATATCGAATGGTCGGGATATTTTTCTTTTAAGCATTTCAATACTTCTTGTAGAATGTTATCTAGTGACTCATTTACACACGAATAATATACATACTTTTGTGGTTGAAACCATTGTGCCACAATAATAGCAGCACGTTCCAGAAGCTGTCCTTTTTCAAATCGTTTTTTAAAACTTTCCCACTTTTCCTTCGAAAAATATTGCCTCAGGTAATGAAACATTTTCATGTTGCAATATCTTTCTGTTAAAACGCCATCAGCTTTTCTAAAAAATTTACATTACATTTACTGTGCAAGAAGTATATAAATATAATCTATATATGATGTTATTAGTAGATTTTAATTTATATTATATTTTACCGTGGTGATTGCGCAATCAAACTTTTAAGTTCATCCATAAAAAAAGAATTATTTATAAAATTCGCAGGATTATAAATTATTTCACTTAAACGTTCATCTAATTGAAATACTTGATTAAAATTTACAAAATTATCTATTTTGTTATTAAAAACATTGTCATAATGTTTATCAATTATTTGAGACACGAAACTTCGTAATTGTCTCGCACATTTAATGCCCGTTTCCATAAAGTTAGAGTATATTTTATCCTTCATCTGTTCGTTGTTTTCACCTTTTGTTTCATCTTTGTTCTTCTCATTTTCCTTAGACATCTTGTTAAAAAGTTTCTTTGCAGAAGGCCACCTAAACTTATAATAACGATATTTTAATAAACTTTTGAAAATCACACCAAACAATGCTATCTTAACATTAATACATTTTTATAAAAATGAAATTTTTGTATGTATATTATTCAAAAGTATCAATCAAAATATCAATTTTTTCTATTACAAAAAATATTATATATATAATTTTTTTTCTCGACAAATTTTAGTATTAAACAATTTAACTTTTTTTTTATAAATTTTAAATTGTAAATAATTAACCTTTATATTAAGATCATACATATTAATTACAAATAAAATAAACAAAATTTTAATTATATAATAGCCTTGGTACTAAATATTATATAACAAATTACTTACCGCTCTCTCTATTTCAGACACACACACACATTAAATGTTTATATATTGATAAATCAGTAGTTTTTTCAAATAAATTAATAACCTAGAAATAATAAGATATTAAAACAAAATAATTAAATTAATAAAATAAATGCAAAATGTTAATATTTTGAATGCATTTTATATTTTTTTCTTTTACTATATATTATATTTTTTTTACTAAAATTAAGATAAAGCTAGAAGAAATTGTGTATTTTTAAGTTCAAGTAGATGAAATAAGATGGACATAATACTGTGTAAGAAGCAATGAGCACATTGTCCACAGAGACTTTAATTAAATTTATGTATCAATTTTAATGGTTATTTATGGGTTATTAAGAATTTTTTGATGTTTTAATAAGAAAAAATTCGCCTATATATAATTGCAAATACAATAGGTTTTAAGTTAATTTCTTATTCCGATTAGTGTTTCATGCACTCTTGAATCTCTATGAAAATTTCCATGTTGATTATATAAATGCGCAATTTTTCCTATAAAGGTAAATTGCGTAAGCGTTAGGTAAGAGTGTTTCCCTAGGATTTCGTTTATATCAAAAAGAAAAAAAATATATATATTTAATCAATCAATTTCAAAATTAAATAAAAATAAAAAATACTTTTTTTGTTTTTATTCTATCATTTATTTGAATTCTACATAAGAAATAACACAATATAAAATAATAATAATAATTATTATTATTATTATTATCATCATTATTTACTTTTTGTAGTAAGAAAACAATTTCTATTTATATTAATACAATTTTTATTTTCATCATTATTAATATTATTTTTATTATTATTAATTTTATTATTAATATTAATAGTGTTATTATTATTATCTTTATTGTTATTATTTATTTTTTATAATAATAAAACAATGTCAAATATATTTTGATTAAAATAAGTAAAATTTACATTTGTTTTCAAATGAAAAATAGTCTCTCAATCATATGCAATCTCTCTTACCTACATATGCAATCTTATCTACCGATTAGGAAGAGATTGAGCAAAATAGAATTACAACAAACAATTACAATATATTACCTTAATAAATATGAATTGGAATATTGTCCACTCAACATGTTTAGCATACCAAAGAGGATACATTTGCGAGGTGAATTAAAAATATTAATAAATATTAACTTATAGTGATTTCTTTCTGAATTGTGCTTAATCTCTTATCTTATACATTTCTTTATTCTGTATTGTAAAAATGCGAAGAAAAACTTGAAACCAAACTGTATTGACATTATTGTCTTACTATATATCTCACTCACTTCCTTTCTTTTTCCACCTCATTTGCTTACTTTTTTATATTTATAAAACGTTAGTTTTTTTATCAAATTATTTAATAAACTAGAAATAATTAAATTATTAAATTATTAAAAAGATATTTGCAAAATGTTAGTTTATAATAAGAAACCATTTATTACTTTTTATTATATTATATTTAATACAATTATATTTTATATTATATTATAAAAACGTTTAAAAAACGGGAAACCAAATAATGAAAGACACGCGCAAAACATAAATTGAGAACAAGTAACTTTAAAAATATTTCTTTTAATTATTACAGAAAATAAATTTTATTTAATTTAAACTAATACACTTATCACCGTTTTTATATTGTTGATTAAAGCTTTTTTTAATCTTTTTGTTTGTTTCATTATATTATACTTTTATATATTTTATTTATTTTACTTTTATCGAAAATATTTTTTGTACATGTGTTTGCAATAGGATAATGAAAGGTTACTGAAATAAAATTTTTAAAAAATTTAAAAGTAGCACATTACGTTTGAGAAAATTTTTTTCCTGATACTTTTCGTATTTAACTGCCTTCTCAAATTGCGTACACGTACATCTGAAGTTAATAATATCTTCCATGCTGATTTTTATAACCAAAGATGATCGCAATCATTTCTTCAGGTAAATCCATAATTGAACCCATTACGAAAAAATTTGGAATACAGAAATAAATATAGAGTATTTTCTGATCGTCACAAATTAATTGCATATAATTAATTGATTCACTGTGTGATAACGAAATACGATATTCGCAGTTAACGTTTTTATGCATCTGTTGTCTTCGGGCAGCACAAATGAGTGACTACTGTATGCTACACAAATCTCCCACACTCTATTCTTTTGGATTGTACACTAGATTTTACATATCCCAGATTTTTTCGTCTTGCTAGCAATGCTACTGCGCCCCAATGCTAATGATTAGTGGAGAAAGAAACGCACAAATGCGCATGAGCTTGGTATTCATTGGTAACTTTTTACATTTTTGTATACGTTTCACTTTCCACAATATCCAGTGTGTCTGTGTAGACCCGCAAATACTTTGTCCTTTTCCCTATTATCTCCCGACAGTTGTCATGTGACAAAAGGAAAACGAATATGTCAGAACACATTTTCTTCTACACATGTACCTTTAAGATAGAAAAAGATAGAAGAATATAGAATTTCAGGATATCGCAATCTTAGATTTTAAAATAAAAAGAGACTCAGGCGGTAATATTAGAGAAACAATTCTGTTATACTTGTGTATTTCCTTTTTTAACGGACGGAACTAACACTAAAAAAGCTTTTAAAAACTACCCACAGTGCGTTAAGGCTCCTGAGTAGTCACCGCGGCCATATTGAAATCGTGACGTCACAAGTGAGAAATAACGAGAAATGACACCCTAATTTATGTTGCGACTGACATGTAAATAAAAACATATTTCAACGAAATAATACTACCAATCTCTTCAGCACACTTGTAAAAATGGACGGCTGGTAATCCTTTCTCCTGACAATTGATAAATAACTCTAAATTGAATCCGAAATGAACCCTTGAAATGCGGAAAAACACGCGATTTGACAGCTGTCGAAAGAAGAGGAAAATGTTACTTTACACAGTTTATTCCTTATACAGCTTAGCAGCCGTCCATTTTCACAAGTTTCATTAATACGTTGCACATCACAACACTAGCAGAAAGCAAATAATTACGACGTAAGTCGCAACATAAATTGGGCTGTCATTTCTTGCTTCTGACATATTTCCCAAAAGAAAGAAAGAGACAAAACTATATATCGCCACCGTCGACATCGAAGTTCCGTCTCGAGTACTCAGGAGCCTTAAGGATATACCGAACCGACGAGAAAATTCTAGCGTCACTGTTATCAACATTGAAAAATGAACCCTTATTCAATGTGTTGGTGTATGTCTGTATGCCATTAGTTTGAAAAGAGTCACATGAAGGTCACGTGAAGGTCATTTTGAATTTCTTAAATAAAACACCCTATATATTTTTGCATATACTTGTAGCTTATCTTGAGAGCTTTCCAAAACACTATGATAAAATGTTTTTTTATTAAACACTTTTCGAGTTATCAGGCTTCAAAAGTTGCAATATTTTGACATAAAATACAAGATATCTTATAAAATATTCATTTCTCGATTATCTTACCCTAATACTTTTATGCACAGAATAATGAGACGAATCAATTGGCGTAGTTAAAACACATAATTATGTTAAAATAAAAATGTGTAACTGCTAGTTGCAAATTCAGATTTTTTCTTAAAGTATAAATCGGTGAATTATTAGGCGTGAAAAATGACAAATGTTTGGACAGCCAAATTATTCTTGCGTGCTATTCTTAAATAAAAAAGTATTTCAATGAAATAACACTACAGGGGACCTATTATGTATCTATCTCTAAAGAAATGGAAATGTGAAAGTGAGCAATCCCCTCTATTTTGTATGTATTCACCTTGTGAAAATACAAAGATATTCCCGGGAATTTGCTCGTCATGAATTTTACATTAGTAAGAGAAAGATAGCAAATAAATTACATGCACAAATATATAATTTTCACCAATTATAACCTAAAATTTGTAGTTACATTGACAAAAGATCGCGATAAATAATAATAATATGGATTATGTTGTGGTGGCCCTTTTTAAAATTTCCTTTACTATTATCCTTTTATTTTCACCCGAACAACCCGAATATACGTCCCCTACCGAAATCGGCATGTTCTCTCATGTATTTTAATAATAGCTTTTTTTACTCTTCAGAGAAATTTATTTTATTTATTGCACTTTAATAATTAATAATTAATTATACGTCTTTGGTGTTTCTTTTGGTTAGGTTTGCTAGTATTCAGTCGTCAAACCTAAAGTGTCAGACACATAACAATGCTAGTAATATGTCAATTGGCTCTAACAGAAATCTAGTGATCTCACATTTTCACTTACTAATTCCATAATAGCGGGAGAACATTCCCGTGAAATAAAAATGCGAAACGTGAGAAAATTTATCTAAAATACATAATAGACCCTCAGGATGTTTCAACATACTTGTAAAATACTCCGAAAACTCAGCTTAGCGAGGAATATACTATGTGGAAGGAATATTTTCCACTTCTTTAGACAGCTGCCAAACTGCCTGTTTCTCCGCAAAAGTAGGCTTACTTTGACACTCATTTTACGGATATCTCTTAACTACCAAGGGAAAAGCTTAGTTTTCGAACAATGTTACAAGTGTGCTAAACTGATCTGTAATCTTGTTTCATCAAAATATCTTTTATTTAAAAATGGCACGCAAGAATTATTCGGCTGTTATTTTTCGCTTATGACGTCACGATTCCAATATAGCCGCGGTCAGTACGATACAGGAATCTTAAAGTTGAAAACTTTAAACTTTAAGGCTCCTGAAAACTTTAAAGTTAAAAACCCTAAACTTTAAAATGCTTTTTTAATTTCTTGCCTACAATAATTTTTGCCCAAATGCAACGATTTGAAAATGGTCTAATTTTTTAAACGTAGTGTGCTTACAATCAAACGTTTTATCAAACATTATATCAATATTTGCTTTAATAAACTAATTAATTTTAGTTTTCTAAAAAGTTTATAAACTATTTATATACAAAGCAACGATAAAAGAGATTTTAAAATTATTTAATAAATACTATTTACAAAACGAATAAAAAATACTTAACAAATCGTGAAACTCTGTCATAGTTTGAAACTATTTTCCCTAATTATATAGTTGGCTAAAATAAATCGCTTGCTTCTTATCACGTACAAGGTACAGAAAATATTCTCTTATGTATATATTATATAATCTTATTTTTCTTACAACAAGTGTCTGACATATTTTTTACTTTCATTTTACACAGATTTTTTTCAACAACGAGTTTTAAATATTCTTTAAATGTTACGAAAAGAAATAAAAAAAGTTTTGGAAGAGTTTCGAAAAATTCTACAAGGATTGATTGTAATACAAAGACGTAAAATTAGAGAGTATGCAGGTAAAAATATAAAATATATTGGTAGATATTATAATTGTATAAAGTAAGAAATCGTTATTTCTTCGTAATAAAATATTTGACCATTGATTCTTTTTTTTAATATCGCCCATCTCTAAAGTTTATACAAAAATCATATAAGTTCTAAGAAGTTAATATTTCTTTAGAAAATGTACACACATGTAACATAAATATTTTTAAAGTAATTTTCTTTTAAAAAAATTTTTTATCTTTCGGAAACAATAAAATTTCTTTGAAATTCATAATCGGGCCAAGAGAGTTACAGCAGATGTATACTTATATGCCTTTTGTTCTTCACACATGTCTCTGACATTGAGAAAAAATGGAAATCTATAAATTTTCTTTTCTTCTTATACTACGTTGTTTTATAAAAATTATATAATTAATAACCTAACCTAACCTAACAACGGCATATTTTTGTTCTGAAAGTTGAGACATCGACAAAACGAAATCCTTCTTTTATTTTGTACGGTTGTATACTCGTTATATACATAAATTGAATCATAAAAAAAGTGGAAAAAATGCAAAGAATTTTTAAAAGAAAATTTTTTCTGAATGATTAATGGTGATAAAGAAAGAAAAATGAACAGGGTTGGGTAGTAACTAGTTAAATAGTTAAAAGTTAAGTTAAAAAGTTAAAAAGTTAATAACTTTTAACTTAACTTAGTTAATTTTAAATGCCATAAAATTTAAACTTTACACTAGTTAATTTTAACTTAACTTATTAACTTTTTTTAATATCAGTTAATAAATAATTTATTAATATCAAAGTCATATGAAAATTGATGATCGTAATATATAAAATATATATATATATATATTGTATATACATATACACTGACAAGGGGATGATCAGGATTAGCCCCCTCTTTGAATAAGCTTGTGGTATGTTGTTGTCCTACCCTCCCACTAATTACGGTAAAACACTTTTTGATAACGCTCAAGCATTCCCGAGAAAAATGAGTTTAAAGTTTCCCGTGCTCGTTATATACCTATTTGTAAAGAAAGATTTCAGTGATCAATCGTAGATAAGAGCGTAAGGCGATTAATTACTGATTATTGCACCGTACGTTGCAAGTTCGAAGTCTAGGGGTTTTTTTTTTAATTAATATTGTTATAGTTAGTGCAATGTATTATATTTTTAATATATAAATTATTTTCCAATAGATTTGTTTAACATAGATGTATTTAACACATTATATAAATGGAAAGGAAAGAGAAGAATTAATAAAAATAATTTGGTATATTAGACATAATTTCATTTTATTTTACTTTTGCTATATTCGCTCTCGGAATTAGAAGATTCTAATGTTTTTTTTTTAAGGTAGAGGAATATGTTCTGTTATACTACCTGAGAATTTGTTTTCTTTGTGCTCGTCTTTCAGCAGTTTGAATGTTAGCCATTACATTCTTTCGAGCAAAAATGTATAGGTCACTTTGATACGTTATAAGTCTAGGAAATAAAATCATATCGATCTCAATTTTTTTTTAATTTGCAAGGAACAGTCCAAATTATACAATGATTATCATGATACTTGTGAAAAAAATTCATTCCACTCCGTGGAGTGCGTCAAACTGTGCCAATTTTCCGAGACAAAACACGTCCTTACTTTTGAAAAGAAGGCGGGAGGGGGGAAAAAAAAAATTCGAAATCTGACAAATGCTTCTAAGAGACTTCAAGCTTCAAAATAAAAAAAAATCTTTTAGATAAGACCATTTTCCGCGGAGTTATGATTATTTGAAGTTGAGTGAAATTTCGATAAAAATTTTTGTTGCGTTAATTTTGTTGCTCAGTATATATATTATATAATTATAAATTATATAAATATAATTTTGCTATAATTCATAAATATATATTCTCATTATTTATTGATACTTTATGGTTGCCTTTGTAAGTTTACGAAATAAAGCGCGCGTATAGTGATATATATAGATATTTTAAGCTTATTTCTAAAAAATGCGACTTTGGAATACAATTTTATCATATATGGTTGAATTTGTCGTTAAATGAGCTATAAGTTTTGCTATTAGACAAATTTTAACATTTGCAAAAATTGAAAGGGAGGGGAGGGATTTCGAAAAATATGACATTTTTGAAAAGTCTGATTGCACAATTTTAAAGTACATTAAAAACCATAAAACTTTTTTTTATATCTCTTATTGTTTTGACGGTATTCGCTAGAAATATAAAAACCGATTTTTTTCAGTTCCATTGAGCATACACAGGGTTTTGTCATGTATTCTATAGGTTTAAGTGGGAATGCTTACTGGCATAAAACTGTGAAAAGGCACTTTAAGATCAGTCTGTTATAGGCAGTTTTCGGAAGAACACTTTTTTCTATATATATATATATATGTGTGTTTCTAACAAACATTGTTAGAAAATTACAATATACATTTTTTAATAACATATATATTAAAATAATATTATATTTAAATTATTACATTGTAATAGTTTCTTCCGACAAAATTCAAAAAGAGAATAATAATAATATTTTAATTGTATTAATTTTAATATTTGAAAAGAATGAAATTCAATCCAGAACTGACATTAAAAGAGGAAAACATTATGTGTTATACTCAGCCTTGGTATACGAAAGAATATTTTGTATCATCTGGAAAGTCCATGGAAGTTAATTGTGGGTTTGGATACTCAACAAGATATTTTATCTTGCCAGAACTTGATGTAAAGTCGACAATAATAGGTATGTAATGTTGTAAAGAATATGTAACAATTTATTGACATAAATTTGTTTCTTAATTCAATTATGGCTTACAGGTACCGATAATTCGGAAAGTATGATAAAATATGCAGAAAGTAAATATAAAACCGACGAACGAATCGATTTTGAAGTTTTTGATATCCAAACCAAAAATTTATCTGAAAGATATATCGCAGAATTTGATAATATATTTTCGTTTCCCACTGTACATGCTCGTACTGATATTTGGTAAATATAAAATATATGTTGTAAAAAGAATAAAAGAGAGAGAGAGAGAGAGAGAGAGAGAGAGACAGAGAATCAATCTTATAAAATACGTGCTTGGTAAAAGTAACTTTCAATAAATAATATTTTTATACATTTTTAAAAAATTTTTTTGGCGTAACTATTTTTAAAAAAAATTTTTGCCGACATTTATGTAAACAATTTGATATAATATTAATATTTTGAGCAACAAAATGCTTTATATCAATTGATTTTATAATATTATGTTAAATATTAATATTTTAATATTTCATTAAATTAAGATTAGATTAAAATTTTATCTTCAATAATATTACTGAATGCACATATATAGACCTTAATAATTTTTATTTATTTTGTTTGACAGTCAAAAATTTCAAAATATTTATAAAATGTTAAAACCTGGTGGATGCCTTTATATATATATGGTTACATCTCACGATGCGTTTACATTATATAGACGAATGTTGAATCATCCAACTTATGGATTATTCTTCAAGGTATGTATTATTACTTTAAATATTATTTTGTTTATTTTTACTACGATTTTTAATTACTATTCTTATATTTACATGGTTTATAAAGGACTACATTACACCGTTTCATAATTGGACCAATCCTGCGAGAGAAGTAAATCATTTACTTAAACAAATCGGATTTATAGTTCAGCGCTCTAATTTTATGCCGTTAAGAAGATATAGGACAGAAAATCTTTTACGTAAGTATTCTTTTTTTAAAACATATGTATAATTATGAAAATGATGCAGATCAAAATCAAATTTTGCCTTATACAGCGATTTAATTGTAATACGTAAACGATCCGACAATAAAAGTGCAAAATATTTTGTTTTTTATGGCTAGAATGTTTTAAGTTTAAAAAAAATATTATATCCTGTAACATTATTAAAGATATCTCACCGACTCATTTTTGTAATTTAAAAGATGTGCCGGTCATGGTGTTCGGCCATTTTTTCAACTTAAAACTGACTATAAACTTTCACTTGTAGTAACTTACTCTAATTTACGACTCCTCAAAAATTTGATTACTGTGCGCATCTCAAACTTGAAATAATTATAAATTACATTAATCACACATATTGTTCGCTTGTCAAACTCCAATCAATTACAATAGATAGGAGACAATAGTTGCACAGCAACTATCCCTTTCTCGCATAAAACATGCTTATACATTCTTATGATATAAATCACATATAACGATCTTTTGTCTTTCTTATCGAGAAGTCCGCCCTCGCATAAATTATATCAAAAACTTACCTAATTTGTTATTTATTTAGAAATTTTCATATAAATATAATTTTTATGTAAAAGTTATTTTTTATTCCAACAGCTTATATTTTATCTGGCCTGTCATTTATAAACAAGCTGTCACCTCAACAACAAGAAGATGTCAAAGATGAGCTCACAAATGAATTTAATAAAATGGAGAAAAAGTTTGAACAAATGTATCGTATGGTAGCAAAAAATGTCAATTTTGATATATATGATACGTTAAGTATTTACGCATGTAAACCACCAGTAAATCAACGTCGATTATTTGTGTACATGAATTAATATTTTTCTAAGTATATTCTCTACATTGCATATAGACCTTACTAATTACTTATGTATTACAAATTTATTAAGATTTTATGTTAGATGATTCAACATTCGTCTATATAATGTAAACGCATCGTGAGATGTAACCATATACATGTAGCGCGCGAAGTTGGTCGAGCGGGTATAACACGGCGGTGTAAAATAAAATAAGGCGACGTTACATAGATATTAAAAAAAAAAAAAGAAAATAATAAATGTATGTTGTCTTCTCCTCTCTCTCTCCCTTCATTTCCCACATCTAAAAAGGAAAGTCTCTCATATCCCGTTCTCCCCCCCCCTCTCTCTTTCTCTCTCTCTCTTCCATTCCTTAACCCGAAACTCCCTTACAAATTGCCCAATGTTTTTAGGGACGCCCCACCCCTTACAGTCTAAAATTATTTCTGTCACTAACCCACTGCCCCTCATGCATCCCTTGTCTATTCTAACCTTTCGTCTCATACATCTCCTTTCCCTTTGCTTACATTCCTCCACTCTCTCTCTCTTTCCCTTTCTCTCCTCTCTCCCTCTCTCCTCTCTCCTCTCTCTCTCTTCTTCTCCTGCTCCATTTCTCCATCTCCTCCTCTTCCTTTCTCTTCTCTTCTTTCCTCCTCTTCTCCTTCCTTCTTCCTCTTTCTACCTTCCTGTTTCTCCTCCCCCTCTCTCTCCTTTTTCCTCGCTCTATTTGTTTTCTTCTTCGTTCTTCGTCTCTCCCCGAATTTCCGTTCCTTTTCTCTCATCCCCTATAACCCGTCATCTCTTCCTTCTTCTCTATCCTCTGTCTCCCCTCCTCTCTCTTTGCCCTCTTCATCATTTCCAATATCCCCCCCCCCTCCCTCACTTCCTTATCCCCTCATTAAACTCTCATATCTTTCCGCTCTTCCCTCTCTTCTTCTCCTCTTCTTTTCTTCCTCTTCTCTCCATCCTCTTTTCCTTCCCCTCCTTCCTTCATGCTTTCTCTTCTCCTTACCGCTTCTTTCCTCTCGTCCTTACTAATTCTCCGTGCCTCGCGTTCCCTTTCAGTCCTCCTCACCATCTTTCATCTCCTCCCTGCACTCCCTAGTCCCCCTCACCTTACTCTTCGCCCGTTTAACTCCTCTCTCCTTATCCATTTCCCTTTCCTTTCCATCTCTTCCCTTCTTTCCTTTTTCCTGTGCTTCTCCTCACTTGCTTTCCCTTCTCTCTGCCCTCTTCACCACTCACTTTGGAACACTCTTCTTCTCCTCTCTCCTCTCCCTTCCTTCCTCTTCTCTCTTCCCCTTGCCCCTCCACCATCCTTCTTTCCTCTTCTTCCTCCGTCACACCTCTTCCCTTCTCTCCTTTCTCTGCGTTCCTCCTCACTTGATTTCCCTTTTCTCTGCCTACTCAATACCCGCATATAACCTCCATCTGTCACTGTCCACGCCTCTCTCCATCATACACTCCATCATCTCCTTCCCTTCCATCCTCGTCCGTCTCAACTCCCGCCTCCCTCCTTGACCCTTCCTTCTCGTTCCTACCCTCCCTCTTCCTCCTTTACTCCGCTCTCTGATATACCAATATAATTTTGATCTTAATAAATAAAAAAATATTTTATATAAAATTATATTAATTGTAATCTTTATATTTATTTATTAACAGAAAATTTAACGTAAAATATATTATAAGCACAGAAAAAATTCGTAAACTTAAAATGTTATATAAATTTGAGAACAATTATTGTGCTTGCAAAATATTTTGAACTAGTTACAAGCAATCCATAACATATATAAATACTAGTTAAGAGAATTAATGATATTTAGCAATTGTTCTGTTTTTTTAAAGAATATTTTTTATTTTCCTCTGTTTTTCCATCTTTTTTAAATAAAAAATAGAGTGATCAAAACAATGTGTTTATTAGAAATAAATGGCATATCTCCTAAATAAAATTATTTTTTCGAGCAAATTGATATTTTTCTCTTTCTTTGTAGGGATATATTATAATCTTTTCTTTTTATATTTTGATAATTATTTACAGAAACTTACATGACACTTTTATTTTGACATATGTTATAGAGAATTTATTAATGAAACTTTTTTTTGCTTGTAACGAAAAAGCGGCCTTAACAACTTAACGTAAAAAATTAGTTTTTTTATGATTGCTCATTGAAGCAATATCATTACTGACGTCATTGTTGCGCTTATCATTGCCTCTAATAACGATGAAGCGATGATGACCTGCAGCCAAAATACAAAGCACCGAATGAGATTTCTATTCTATTGAATATCAGCGAAAACTCGTACAATTCCACTGGCGCGCCAAGAGTTAAAAGAAATGTCTTCCCACACTAATTGATTTCTTCATTTTCTTTCTTGTTTATCAATTATTTATTTATAAGTTATAAGTTAAGAGATCCTACTACGATTTCTGTCTTTAATATTTTCTAATTTATCTTTCCTTACCAATGTCTGGCTCTCTCCATGTCATGTTGATTTTCTCTTCTTGTTAAATTCTTTTTCAAAAATATTTAAATACTATATTATATAATTTTGATTGCATTAATTTTTCAATATTTTATTTTATACACGTGTACTTTGCTTGTTTCAATGTATGTTTGTAAGAAATTCTTTTTTCAAAATATGCTCTTTCTTTTGTCATTTTTTAAAATATGCACCCATTACAAGTAGACAATAGCCGAGAAGAAAATAAAAGAAAAATGTTATTTCTATAACCGTTTGGCTCTGAATAGGACTTCGATGCTGCAGACTATAAATTCCTGACACGTTACTTTTATACATGTATCAATACTCTTGAGAATTATATTTTGTAATAAATTTATTTATAAACATTTAAGAAAATTTAAAAAAATTTAGAAATTAAAAAAAATATGTAATATTTTTAAAATTAATATTCATTTAAAATTAATTTTAATATTCTTAAAATTTAAAGCTCAAATATTTGTTTAAATATGCATTCGTAATTTATAATAATGATATATTATTTTACAATAATGGTACCAGTCGCTCGGTTAAAAATCATACATAAATGAGTAAATATAAAAGACAATTACACAAAAACTTCATTAGTAAAAAAGATTTCTATAAAGATTTTTATTTTATGTCGTCAGTAGATAATTTTCTTTATCAGGCTAAAATATTATATGTATCTTTTAGTTAAATAATTCCACATTTATTACATTTTGCATTTGTAATGTTTGCATTTAAATCCTGTCATAAAAGAATTCTTCCGTATCTTCAAGGCACAATAGAACGCTAACCCCTCGTCGTCCCTTTTTAGGCTCACAGAAAGGCAAACGCGGAGACGCCTGCCCCCCATTGCACATCACCCATGAGCTGAAGCAGTACAGTTGTACCTTATATATTTTATTACTTTGTTTTATTAATACAATTTTATAATAATTATGCACTTTAAACCTTCCTTGGTTAATAAGACACTTATGTGCAAAAGATAAAATCAAACTATATTGTAATTATTGAAAATTAAAGTAAAAAACCGATTCGAAATTAAACTTGTTTAAAGTTTATTTTGAATTTTTAATGTAATATATTAAATGAATTACCCGAGAAACATTATAATATAAATTATATATAGTATGTATACTATATTTTTGTTTATATTCGGAAATATTTGATAAGAGCTAATTAAAATTCATCAATCTAATAGCGAACATATTTGTGTTGCAAAATAATATCACATGAATATAAAAATACACAGGTGATGGATGTATGACACAATTGAATAATTTTGTAAAGTCAAATAAAGTCAATTTTGAGTTAATTTATTATATTTGTAGATTGCTGAATATACGAATCTGAAATTTGTCAAATTTGACAAATTTAAAATAGTAGAATTAATATAAATATCAAAATTATCAATACATACATGTATTGTACATATATATAAATTTTATAAATTAAATATAGTGTAATATAAACATTTTACATGTCCAATAATATTGTTATTTAATAAAATAATCATTTATCACCATCAAAGTACTTGTATTTTGCATTAAGATATTTTATGTATAAACCTTCAATGTAGATTAGTATGATGTAACACAAGTAATCAAATTTTTTATTAAATAAAAATCTGATTGTAAATTATAACGATATATGTAATTTTTTTCTAAGTAACTTCTGACGCAATATGTTAATTAATAATTTATTAATTTTAATATTTAATTACTTGCTCTAAAGATGGCCTAAAAAATCAGGCCAAAACGTTCGTTAACAATTTTATAATTTACATTATACTTGTTTGCTGCACGAACTAAATTCGTTTAGTTGCCAAAAAATTTGGTGAATTTAACAGTTGTTTAGTTCCTTGTGATAAGCAACAGTTAATTAAATCAAGTGATATCGATTTTTGCATGAAAAGTACCCAACTAAATTATTTTGTTCGAAATACTATAACTATTTATATATATATTTTAAAATATTTAGTCATTTCAATATATTTATTTGATTTCCAAATATCGAGAGGACTAAACAATTTCGTGTTAATTAAAAAATATTGCGTATTTTTAAATAAATAATTTAGTAGGATCAAAAAAATTTTTGTTTATTCAAAGAACAGAGTTTATCAAATTTATTCTTTTAAAGTAACAAAAAGTTTCGCATTTGTTCAAATCATTTTGATAGATGGACTAAGTGTGATCGAAAAGAAACTAAATTTATTGTTGATAGACGTTTTTAAATTCATCAAATACTTAGTTGTTTGATGCATGATTTAGCTAAATATACATGTTATTTAACTCTATCGACAACTAAAGTATGTTATTGAAAATTACTTAATCATCGTGTTAAGTCAACTACTTTACGCGAATAGTAATTCAACTAAATCAAAACGACAAAGTACAAGTTTCATTTAGTCGAAGTAAACACAATAAATGTATAAATCGATCAGTAAGTTTTGATCATCGATTTTCATTCTACGATATCATAATGGTTGATCGATATTTTTGTTGGTTCCATTGTGCAATATTTAGTTCCGTTCAATTAATTCCGTTCAACCGATTTGAAACAATAATCATAAGTTTTATTCCATCAGATGAACAAAATCATTAACCAAAACTCGACGGATTTATAAATTTTATCTGTTTCTTTTGACTAAACAAAAGTTTGATTTAACGATTAAAATTTAATTGAATTTCGCTTGTGTTGTAATACCGCTAAGCGAGATGCCGCTAGTTTAATCGCACAGGATATCATTTTCAACATTGCCTGTTGCCATGTAGAAGGGGTATAAGGAAGAAGCCGAATCGCCGAGCCGTACACATACACGGCCCTTTCTTTGTGTGCGCTCATATGTTGCGTATCTTCTCACTGATAAAGTTATCCGTTGTAGAAGAAATGTGCGTTTTTTATATGTACACTGAAAAAAAAATTTATTTACTCTAAAAAAATATTTAGTTCAATACGTTCAAATAAGTATTTATTTAAATTAAGCAAAAACATATTTGAATCAATAAAATATATTGCTGAATAGTAAAATAGACAATATATTTTACTAATTTAAAAATATTCTTGCTTAATTTAAATAAATGCTTGTTTGAACGTATTGAACTACATATTTTTTTAGATTAAGTAAATTTTTTTTCAGTGTACGAAATTCGGGGGCTTAATCAACGCGCACACCGCGGTGCGCAGGCGGCACAGCGAGGACCTCGCGTAGAGGCCCTCATGGAGGGGAGAAGACGAGAACAGACTAGTCCTGACGGATACGAGTGTTTTACAAAAGTTTCGTGAAATACGTAATTATCTTACAATACTGTTTTTGTGTAGTTTCGTGGTTAATTATTACAAGTTAATCGTTAATTGTGAAACGTATGAAGAACAAACATTATGGCCAATATTATTCGCAGTTGGGGCCTGAAAGATTCGGTTGAATCAAACATAATAAAAGTATTAGAAGGTATGTATTATTTTAAAAAATTATTTATTATCGTTATTTGCAAGGTTCATTCTATAAGTCACACCGTTTTGTTTCGAAAATATCTACTGTATGTTTTCAATTGTGTAATTTAAGTTGTTAACGCATTTTTTACACATTTTCTTATGCAACAATTGATTATATCAAAATAATTTATCAGCAAAACCGTAAGATTTCATCATAATTTATTATGATTCCAATAATGTTTGGATTGCTATTTCTTTATTGTCATAAAATATTTTCCGTGATATACGGGTAAAAAGTGTTCGTAAAAAAATGTACACAAAGGTTTGGTATGCGTATGCGTATATATAGTACACAGTGTCTATCTATAAGCATACCATCAAATATCCATGTAGTAATGAAAGTACATTGAAGAAAAATATTTTCGATTTTACAATTTTATCCTCACAGTGTTCTTAGACAAAAATTTAGTTCGTAAAATGAAATATTTAGTTGAATGAAAGATTCTTTTGCTCAAGAAACAAAATTTTTTAAATGTTTGCAAAATGTTTTGTTAACGTTTTATGCTCATTTTGTCAAAGCAAACTTTTTGTCATCTTTTAGAATATAATCTAGTTTTTATAGTCTCTTAAAAAATTCGATTATATTCTAAAAGATGACAAAAAGTTTGCTTCGAAAAAATGAGCATAAAATGTTAACAAAACATTTTGCAAATATTTAAAAAATTTTGTTTCTTGAGCAAAAGAATCTTTCATTCAACTAAATATTTCATTTTACGAACTAAATTTTGGTTTGGTTTCGCATTTTATTCCAAATTCAGTTGCTATTCAAGATAATAATCATTGAATATTTATGCAATTTTTCTTAAGAAAATCAGATTAGTGACGATAATCTGTCCGATCTTACCCCGGAACTTATAAAGGAAATGATTACACCTATCGGATTACGACTCGAATTTTTAAAAAAATGGACGCTGGCGTACGCGCAAAAGAAAATACCTGTTAGTAGGCATAATGAATAAATATGGAGAATTTTTTTAATTTTGAATAAATTCATTTATTTAGCAACATTTATCGTTTATTGTATTAAACAGATCGAGAGTACGAATTCTGAGGAGACATTAGAGAATGCGACTTCTGTACAAAGTTCTTGCTCTTCTGTACAAGATTCATCAAACGATTACGTTTTAAAAAGACAAAACGCTTTTTCCGGAAAATTATCATACGCTTTAAGAACAAAAACTATATCAATCAAAGCAATTCTTAATACAAATATACAAGGAGAAGCAATACTAAAATCTTATAAAACATCAAAATCTTTGACCCGCAAATCACGGAATATCATCGTTGAGATCATTTTGACAGAATTAATGAATGAAACATGCCAGTAATTTATTTCACTTTTTTATATACGTTAAAATTTATATTTTCAAATATACATCTATATCTATACTATATCTATAATAATATTTTATTAATTAATTTTAATACTTATTAATATTTGTTATTTTTATTCAATATTAATTTTTATTATATTTTATTAGTCTAAGAAATGAAGATTTTGAACATCTAGCAGAGGCGATAGTAAAAGATTTTCCCACCGAATCCGTTTCCACGTATTATATTCCTGCGATTCCTAAAAAGTTATCTCGCGTTGGAAAATCAGTAATTTCCCGCGGAAAATTTGTTGACAAATATCGTAACAAATTACGTCAACTAAAACGCATTCGCGTGGGTAATCCATTGGCAGAAATTACAAACTTTCAACAAACCGAATCTTCTGATTTATCCTCCGATGAAGGTACCAGGCAGTTTTTTCAAATTTACTTATATTTAAAATTAAAATATATACTATATAGTTAAAATTTTATTTTTATATGTCTCAAATGGATTAAATTTAAATTTTTTCATAATCTATAGAAACTATTCGTGAAGCTGAAGGATGGCTCAAAAGTCATTCCACACCGTGCTGGGAAATCGTCGTCAATAAATGGAAACTTACTGCTGAACATCGACACAAAATTATAAAATCAAACCGGAGTTTGAAATTGTGCCAAATTTTTGAACGATGGTCTATTTTAAAACATCCGAATGCATACACATTAATTGAGGAGGATTATGTATTTCTGAATCTACCAGCGTTAAAACTGACTCTAGAAAATTGGAAAACTTTTTTTGCAAAGATATTGGTAATTCGCCCACCAAAAAAAGATGACGACAACGCGCGATCTTTATTAGAATTGATTCAACAAGAAGAATTGACGGACAGTAAGCATCTTTTTCTGTAAGCATCTTGTGTATACTACTTTCACTTCAATTCATTTTATTTGATTGCACAGATAGCAGAATCGTTCTGCAGTTAGAAGACTGCTACCTCATTTACTTCCACCGAAAGGTCGCATACATCTAAAAAAGAAACAATGGAAATCCTCAATAACAGAGTGCAAGGATAACCTGGTAATTCAAACAACAGTAAGTATGATAATTAAAATTCGATATGATTTTTGACACTGTTTTCTATTTAATATGTATAATTTTGCATAATTTTATATAATTTTCCGCAGTTAATAGCTGACATCACAAAAATCCAAGAAAATCGAAGAATAGTAGCGGCGAATCTTGGTATAACCTTGCAGCCATATATTATCTCTGTCGGCCCAACAATTTCCGAAGTTAGTGATTTGTTTATAGCAGTTGATACCACCGTATATAAGGTATCCTCAGCCTTAGAAGCAATCGATTTATGCTTCAAAATTTTTCATACGCTTGATGTCGAATATCCACTCGAAAGTGCCCATCTATGGTTATTGTTTCAATGAGTACTGTACGATTACATATGCAATGCAGATAAAATGACGCCGTATGTAACCGAAACTATTTCTGACATTAGAACAGTTGAAATATCCACGCGTAGTTAATTATATATGACAAAATTTTTTAAATTTTATTTTGAGATCTTATTTTGTTGTTTGAAGAAAACGACATTTTTTCTTTTACTTTATTTTGCCCTTTTTGGTAGAATTACCAAGATCTTTGCAAAAAAATTCATTTCTTTCATTAAAAAGGAAACTGAAAACTAAAAATATTTTAAAAAATTTTGTTTTAATTTTACGAAAATAAAAGAAACAGAAAATGATTGTGTGCCCTTTCTGTTATAAAAGATTTGATTCTAAAATTTATTTCATTTTTCACGTCAAAATGCAGCATAAAGTAATGATGTTATCAGTTTGCAAATGTTATCAAAATGGGTGTTCGAGAACTTTTAACAATTTTTATACTTATAAAAGACATTTATTCTTAAAGCATTGTATATCATTTAACCGAACAAAAATTCAAAATAAAAATTCTAATATTGCTAATTGTAATGTTTCGAAATTAGAAAGTTTAACTGCTTTTAGTCCTGCCTCTATCAATTCATTTGATGAATTTTCACAAGCTAGATGTTCTTTTAACGAGTCATCAGTTTCAAATATTGAAGATTTCGAGTTCATAGTAAAAAAAGAAATCTCATCCTTCGTTCCTCAACTCTATTCTGTGTCAATTCTTCCACGATCATTCATTTTTAGTTTAATTAATAACTTGAATAATTTGTATAATCAGATCTTAATATCGATTTTACAGCAAAAATGTAATTCTACAGATCCCAAACAATCACTATCGGATCTTATCAAAATGTTAACTATAATGCAAAATGGGTTTGATTATTTCAAAACTGATCATCAAAGCTTAAAATATTTTGAAAGTTCGGGTGCACTTATTAAACCACATTCGATTAACATTTTTGCATCATTAAGTTCTCGTTTAACTGGAGGAAAACGCGAAGCTATCATATCAAATACAGAGATTCAAGTTATAAGTATAAAAATGGTCTTGAAAAAATTTATGGAACTGCCAAATATTTTATCTACAATTTTAGTACACATTCAAGAATGTAAATGTAGTGAAGCAATAGTTTCAAATCTTCAAAGTGAATTGTGGAAGAATATTGAGTTGAAATTTGAGGGAAAATTCGTATTTCCGTTGTTATTATATTTTGACGATGTTGAGATCAACAATCCT
Source organism: Anoplolepis gracilipes (assembly GCF_047496725.1). Classification (NCBI taxonomy): domain Eukaryota; kingdom Metazoa; phylum Arthropoda; class Insecta; order Hymenoptera; family Formicidae; genus Anoplolepis; species Anoplolepis gracilipes. The sequence continues at coordinate 52,156 of NW_027328681.1, forward strand.
CTTGGTTCTCATGCTAACATACATAAACTCGGTGCCGTCTATTTCTCATTAGCATGTATTCCATATGAATATAGCAGTATACTGGAAAATATTTTTCTTGCGCAACTCCATAACTCAAGTGATCACAAATTTGTTGGTAATATAAAAGTATTTCGCAATATCGTTGACCGATCTTTCAAAAAATAGATTGATAGTAAGTGTAGATGGACAGGAAAAAACGATATATTTCTCATTACTAGCAGTTGTTGGTGATAATCTAGCTATAAATGATATTTTCGGTTTTGTGACCAGCTTCAACTCAAAAAATTGGTGCAGAATATGTACAGCGGACAAAATCAAAACACAAAGTCAAGTTAAAGAAAACCCTCACATGTTACGAACTGTTGAAAATTATAGACAGCACTGCAAAAATTTTTCTACTGACATTAAAGCTGAG
>NW_027328682.1:5000-7500 GCF_047496725.1 Anoplolepis gracilipes
TGTTTTCAATAAGACGTATAATTGATCGTGGACAGCATTACCGATCTTTATACATATTGTTTTATTAATAAAAATCAGAAAGACGAACTTTCGAGAATGTTAAATGACGCATATTAATAATCGCGCACAAGTATGCCAACTGCATAATTGACGTTAAGTAGCAGCTATTAATAAAGTTTTCTTTATTCCCGAAATTAGTGTCAAACATATTCTGTTGTTAAAATAAACTAAATAGATGTATTAAACGTGTTAAACTGATGAATAATATTATAATAATCAAATAAAGTAAAATTATTAATATGTATTTATATATATATATATATATATATATATATATATATAAAGTTACTATAGAAGAATATAATATGTTGGATTTAATGTTTCATATCTAAACACATGAAGAGATATGTTTCTTATATACATATTTAGCCTTAACAATTATAAATATAACATTAAAAATTGAGAAAACACAACGATGAATATATATTCTCTCTTAATCTCTCTCTCTCTCTCTTTCTCTCTCTCTCTCTCTCTCTCTCTCTCTTTTTTTTTAGAAACAAGCAATTTATTTTATAATATTTAAATCTTATAATTTCTTGTATTATTAATAAAAAAGTTGATGCGAGACACTTTCTGTAACAACTAATCATTATTTGAACTTAGAAAAGGAGAATTACTTATCAAAATTAATTATCCGAAATCATTGTTGCAGGAGACTCATATATAAGTATATTTATAATATAATTTTATTTTATTTAATTACTGTAATTTTATACATCTATTGATTTGTTTAATTCATCTATTTGTCGCTTTGAATTTAAAATTTTAATAGCAGGACGTTTGATATATTAATTTCGGAAAATGAAAATTTATTAATTACTGTTAATTAATGCCGATTATGCAATTGACATGCTCATACGCGTTTAATAATATGTGTCTCTTAATATCCTCGAAAGTTTAATTCTTATTAATAAAATATTTTACATAAATATCGGCAACATAGTTCACGAGCAGTAATTTATTTTAAATTGCTCGAAAATTCGCTTCTGAATGAATAGGAAAACATATTATGCAAAGAAGGTATCGTTCTTCCCGCGGATTTTAACGATACCTTCTTTGCGAATCATGTTTTCCTATTCATTCAGAAGCGAATTTTCGAGCGATTTAAAATACATTACTGCTAGTGAACTATGTTGCCGATATTTATGTAAAATATTTTATTAATAAAAATTGAACTTTCGAGGATATTAAAAGACACATATTATTAATCGCGTAATGAGCATGTCAATTGCATAATCGGCATTAATTAACAGTAATTAATAAAGTTTCTTTTCTCGAAATTAGTGTATCAAACATCCTGCTATTAAAATTGTAAAGTCAAAGCGACAAATAGAGGAATTAAATGAGTCAACTGATAAATAGAATTACAATAATTAAATAAAATAAAATTATATTATAATTATGTATTCATATATTATATAAGAGTCTCTTGCAACAATGATTTCGGTTAATTAATTTTGATAAGTAATTTTCTTTTTCTTTTCAAATCATGATTAGTTGTTACAGAAAGTGTCTCGCATCAACTTTTTTATTAATAATACAAGAAATTATAAGATTAAATATTATAAAATAAATTGCTTGTTTTTGAAAAGAGAAAGAGAGAGAGAGAGAGAGAGAGAGAGAGAGAATGAGAGAGAGAATATAATTCATCGTAGTGTTTTCCCAATTTCTAATGTATATATAATTGTTAATGTGAAATATATATATATGGAAAACGTATCTCTACATTTGTTTAAACATAAACCATATAATCCCACATATTATATTATCTCTCATATTTTAATTATAAGAATGTTAACTCATTAAAATTACATTTAAACTAATAAAATGCAAAGTAGAAGTTTGATTAAAATGATACACATCATAATTCAAATAATTTTTATTTTATCGCGAAAGTTACGATAACTTTAAAATTATGTTTTCAATAAGACGTATAATTGATCGTGGACAGCATTACCGATCTTTATACATATTGTTTTATTAATAAAAATCAGAAAGACGAACTTTCGAGAATGTTAAATGACGCATATTAATAATCGCGCACAAGTATGTCAACTGCATAATTGACGTTAAGTAGCAGCTATTAATAAAGTTTTCTTTATTCCCGAAATTGGTGTCAAACATATTCTGTTGTTAAAATAAACTAAATAGATGTATTAAACGTGTTAAACTGATGAATAATATTATAATAATTAAATAAAGTAAAATTATTAATATGTATTTATATATATATATATATATATATATATAAATATATATATATATAAAGTTACTATAGAAGAATATAATATGTTGGATTTAATGTTTCATATTTAAACACGTGTAGAGATATGTTTCTTATATACATTTTTAGCCTTAACAATTATAAATTTAACATTAAAAATTGAGAAAACACAACGATGAATTATATTCTCTTTTAATGTCTCTCTCTCTCTCTCTC
>NW_027328682.1:10000-30000 GCF_047496725.1 Anoplolepis gracilipes
TTATTTTAAATTGCTCGAAAATTCGCTTCTGAATGAATAGGAAAACATATTATGCAAAGAAGGTATCGTTCTTCCCGCGGATTTTAACGATACCTTCTTTGCGAATCATGTTTTCCTATTCATTCAGAAGCGAATTTTCGAGCGATTTAAAATACATTACTGCTAGTGAACTATGTTGCCGATATTTATGTAAAATATTTTATTAATAAAAATTCATATTTTAATCGAATAAATTAAATAGTATAAGCTGTAATAGAAACAGGCACATCTAATAAAAAACTTTTTTCTAATAAATAAATATTAAAATATTAATAAATTGTATTTAATAAATTAATTTTCAGTGATAGAATATCTCTGGTTTTTTCTCTCGTTCTCTCTTTTACTTTCTCTGATGGATTAAAACAATCACATGTAATATATAGGAATAATTAAATAGTTACGATGAAAGAGAGAATATTTATTTAATGTAATATGACAAATTTCTACAATTACATAGAGTTATACATATATAGTAAATATAATAAGTACAGGCAGTAAATTTGTACATATTTTTCATTATTAATTCATATTTAATTATTATACGTCTATAAATATATGTGTGTATCTATAATATAAATTTCTATTGCTTTTACAAATAATTTTTCACACACACACACACATCATTGATATAATTTTTTACGAATATAATAAATAAATCGTGCAATTATAATAGTCATACAGTTAGTCATAAGATTGCTTTCTTTGAAGTATTTTACACATTTCGTAATCGCGTTTCATGTATTTTAAATATATCGCATTAAATCGAATAATAATATCATTTTAGTTAAGGAATTTTATATGTATTTTAGAATCATTTGATTGTACATATTTCAACGCGTTAAATTATATCACGTAGTATAGCGCGTATTTGTTATTATCTGGCGCGAGGAGAATGAGAGAGAGAGAGAGAGAGAGAGAGAGAGAGAGAGAATGAGCATACTCGACCTTGTCTTTGACGTCACGCATTCCATAGTAAGAGAGGGGAGCCCGGCGCGTACGGCGTACCTGACTAGAGACAGTCAAGAGTCATTCATGCTTACTCCGGCGGACGTAGTGTGCGCACGTATTTTTACTCCGATGTCGGCGCCGGCGCCGGCGCCGGCACGTACGCCTCGCGTTCGGTCACCTCGAGGTCGAGCGCGCCGTACACGTTTCTCGCGACGATAATATACGTAATAATAATACGAATAATATGTAATAATATTACGATAAATCTTAACGTGTTAAAGTACGTCTAAAATGACTCCGAAATAAAATAATAACATTCGACCTTAGTGACATATAGCGCGCTATTATTTTTGACATTCGTCGCGATCGCGATCGTGTTTTCGTTCATTTATCCCAATTTTGATCTTTCTTTCTTCGGAGCTTGATCGTGCTCGACCTATCGACTCCAAGTATGAGTCTCGTGCGTGATAAAATGGGATTTTCGATCGTTTCGAAATTCGGGAGTGCCGTCAAAGTATCGCGCGTAAAAGTGCGGGAGTGCCGTCAAAGTATCGCGCGTTTTTACTTTTGTACGGTTTAAAATATTTCGCGATTTTATTTTTGTGTGGTTTCAACAAATTATAAAAAGTATATCGCGCGTATAAAACAATAGTTCCTGACGTCCCTTACAATCTGAGAGGAGGAGGAGGCCTAGGAGAGGCATCCTGCACCGGCGGAGCAACCCTAGGGTAAGTATTATTTTTATTTTATTATTTCTACATTAATTATTATAAATACCTTATACAAATTAATTTAGTTTATTTGTTTGGAATAATTTAAGTAAAAGAGAGTCAGCGATAAAGACTTTTACATAAATCTTACAAAAGTTTCTGTTTAAAAAATAGTTTATTTTTTTAATTTATAAAATTATTCCACATATATTTGCGTATTATTATTGTATCTATCAAATATCAAATTTAATGAGTACATAATAATTTCTTAATATTAATTATTTTAAACATTGCTATAATTTGGATATTATATTGTATGTTACAGATAAGCTTCAATGTCAACAACTCCGCTGTTGCGCATCAGTGTCGGTGAGTAACAAAAAAACCTTTTTTTTTTTTAAAACAACGGATTTGCGTATAGATTTGTAGATTATACAGACAGAGTGTAGATTGTGTAGACAAATGTATAGATTGTAGATAAATCCGTTGTTTTAACCCTCGGACGGCGGGATAGCCGCGTGCATGGCGAACTTTGGGTCAATTTTAAATCATAAAAAAAATTATTTTTGTGATTATATTCCACTTATTATATTCCAAGATAAAATTTTATATTATATTTTTAATTCATTTTTTAAACTTTAAAATAGATATAATATTTGTATAAATTAAAAATTATAGTAAAAAGAAAAATATTTTTAAAATTAAAATATATGATATTTATTTTAATTTTATATAAGATACATGAAATATTTTTTTGATTATATATATGTATATATGAATTTTATAAAACAATTTTAATGATACAAATCTTTAATGATCCGCCGACAGAGGGGTTAATATGCATGCTAATATTTTTGCATACTATATATTTTACATATATACACCGAAAAATTATATTCTCATTTTAAGAATATATTTTACTTATCTATGTATAATATTTTTCTTTAAAATAAGCGAAAAGCATTCTCTAAGTTTAAGAGAAAAATCGTATAAAGAGTAGAATAGTTTCGAATATATTTTTAACATATAAGAATATATATGCTGAATGAGAAATATTTTTTTATTATTATATTATTTAATATTTAGGATTATTAATCCTAATAACAAAAAATAATTTGCCCAGTTAATAGTTACGTGTTTAAAAAATAAATTTTTACAAATAGACATTTGCTATTTATTAAAACTTTGACGAGTTAAATATATATACATTAGTTTTTTACTTAATTTATAAATAAGGTAATTCAAAATATATCACGTAAAAGAAGAAAATATACTTATTTATTAAGAATATCTTAGAATATTAAAAGGGTTTATGTAGTATATATTTCGAGAATACAATTTTTTTTATGTATGCGATTATATTTATCTTTTACGACTTTTGACGATTGAATAACGCGTCTACAAAACGATTATAATATCGAATGATTTTAAACAAATATAAATCGTCTTATTTACCGACGATAATAATTAACCGGCAGTAGGAAGAAGTTACTGTTCTTCCTCAAGTTCTGGCTCGTAGAAATCGAGTCAGAATGAATAGCCAGGAGCAACAAAAGGTAGGTCCAACTGGCTGAAAATACGTGGTCAATTCTGGCCACAATACGTAAAAAATATGTAATCGCAAATTTCCAATTAGGACTCCCCAAATCTTGCTTTATCGGGTTTTTGCTGATGTAGCTAGTAGAATTAGGTCTGCTAGGGCTATTAAGACATTTAAAAAAGACATAAAATTTAATAAAAGAAAAATTATAGCTATTATAAAATTAAATTTATTTTTAAGAAAAAAAATATAAAAATATAAAAGTAAGATAATATAAAATTGTAAAAATATAAAAATTTAATATTTTTTTCAATAAAATAAAAAATTAATTAAATATAAATTACATATAAAAACTGTAAAAACAAGTATTAAAATATTATTAGGTAAAAATTAAAATTATATTTATAATAAAATTTAGTTTAATTATGAAAAACGTAAAAAAATGTAACTTATTTATTGTATGTACGTATATAATATGCATATCTTTTATATTAAGATGTATATTATACAGGTATAATCTTGTATTTATGGTATGTTATATATTATATTGCATAAGATTATATGAACATTAAATATGAATTTTAAATATAATATTATATTATTAAAATAGTATAAGATATTATTGCGTAAGAGATAGATTCAAGTTGCGTTATATTTATTATATGTATGAATTATATTTATTATATACTTATTGTAAAAAGTAAAATTACACGAAATGGAAGAATACGTACAATAACATAAAATTCCATTAAAATTTTAGATTTTCTTAATTGAGTGAGAGAGACGTATCGATAAATTTATTAATAATTCGATCTTTTGGTCGTGATATAGACTATATCAATTACGTTTTAAAAATTTCTAATAAATTATATAGGTCAATTTCGGATATTTCGTATAATTCCATGTAATAAAATTATTTTGAATTAAAAATTAAAATTATATTTTATATTAAATTTTGTATACACCTGCGCTAACTCCTAATTATCTTTCTCGGTGACGTTTTAATTAAATTTTGTAAAATATATTTGTAATATAATTAATTCTCTATATGTAACATTGAATTAATTATACATAATATGTATATTGTGCATTTTACAATGTATTTTATACATTTTGTAATATATTTTATATTAAATTTTATATCATATTCATTCTTTGCGAATACATTATCTTATTTCGGTATGGCGTTTCTAATTTCTTGAACTGAATAATTCATGCAGACTCGATCGATAGCTAATGAATCTTTTCGATTTTCGATCGAATAGAGAATTCGAATTTCGTTTACCACGCAACATTTCGCAATATCTTATTGACTTACTGATTTCTTTCTTTTCGCATCCTTCTAGCATTCTCATCGCATATCCTTCCGGCTATGTCTTATCTTTAATTTTTAATAAGGCATCGAAATTAATTAACCGAGATCATTGTTGCAAGAGGCTCTTATATAATATATGAATACATAATTATAATATAATTTTATTTTATTTAATTACTGTAATTCTATTAATCAGTTGACTCATTTAATTCATTTATTAGTCGCTTTGAATTTACAATTTTAATAGCAGGACGTTTGATATATTAATTTGGGGAAAAGAAACTTTATTAATTACTGTTAATTAATGCCGATTATGCAATTGACATGCTCATTACGCGATTAATAATATGTGTCTTTTAATATCCTCAAAAGTTCAATTTTTATTAATAAAATATTTTACATAAATATCGGCAACATAGTTCACAAGCAGTAATGTATTTTAAATCGCTCGAAAATTCGCTTCTGAATGAATAGGAAAACATATTATGCAAAGAAGGTATCGTTCTTCCCGCGGATTTTAGCGATACCTTCTTTGCATAATATGTTTTCCTATTCATTCAGAAGCGAATTTTCGAGCGATTTAAAATAAATTACTGCTCGTGAACTATGTTGCCGATATTTATGTAAAATATTTTATTAATAAGAATTAAACTTTCGAGGATATTAAGAGACACATATTATTAATCGCGTATGAGCATGTCAATTGCATAATCGGCATTAATTAACAGTAATTAATAAAGTTTCTTTTCTCGAAATTAGTGTATCAAACATCCTGCTATTAAAATTGTAAAGTCAAAGCGACAAATAGAAGAATTAAATGAGTCAACTGATAAATAGAATTACAATAATTAAATAAAATAAAATTATATTATAATTATGTATTCATATATTATATAAGAGTCTCTTGCAACAATGATTTCGGTTAATTAATTTTGATAAGTAATTTTCTTTTTCTTTTCAAATCATGATTAGTTGTTACAGAAAATGTCTCGCATCAACTTTTTTATTAATAATACAAGAAATTATAAGATTAAATATTATAAAATAAATTGCTTGTTTTTAAAAAAAGAAAGAGAGAGAGAGAGAGAGAGAGAGAGAGAGTGAGAGAGAAAGAGAGAGAGAGAGAGAGAGAGAGAATATAATTCATCGTAGTGTTTTCCCAATTTCTAATGTATATATAATTGTTAATGTGAAATATATATATATGGGAAACGTATCTCTACATTTGTTTAAACATAAACCATATAATCCAACATATTATATTATCTCTCATATTTTAATTATAAGAATGTTAACCCATTAAAATTACATTTAAACGAATAAAATGCAAAGTAGAAGTTTGATTAAAATGATACACATCATAATTCAAATAATTTTTATTTTATCGCGAAAGTTACGATAACTTTAAAATTATGTTTTCAATAAGACGTATAATTGATCGTGGACAGCATTACCGATCTTTATACATATTGTTTTATTAATAAAAATCAGAAAGACGAACTTTCGAGAATGTTAAATGACGCATATTAATAATCGCGCACAAGTATGCCAACTGCATAATTGACGTTAAGTAGCAGCTATTAATAAAGTTTTCTTTATTCCCGAAATTAGTGTCAAACATATTCTGTTGTTAAAATAAACTAAATAGATGTATTAAACGTGTTAAACTGATGAATAATATTATAATAATCAAATAAAGTAAAATTATTAATATGTATTTATATATATATATATATATATATATATATAAAGTTACTATAGAAGAATATAATATGTTGGATTTAATGTTTCATATTTAAACACATGTAGAGATATGTTTCTTATATACATTTTTAGCCTTAACAATTATAAATATAACATTAAAAATTGAGAAAACACAACGATGAATTATACTCTCTCTTAATCTCTCTCTCTCTCTCTTTCTCTCTTTCTCTCTCTCTCTCTCTCTCTCTTTTTTTTAGAAACAAGCAATTTATTTTATAATATTTAATCTTATAATTTCTTGTATTATTAATAAAAAAGTTGATGCGAGCCTTTCTGTAACAACTAATCATTATTTGAACAGAAAAGGAGAATTACTTATCAAAATTAATTATCCGAAATCATTGTTGCAGGAGATCATATATAATATATTTATAATATAATTTTATTTTATTTAATTACTGTAATTTTATACATCTATTGATTTGTTTAATTCATCTATTTGTCGCTTTGAATTTAAAATTTTAATAGCAGGACGTTTGATATATTAATTTCGGAAAATGAAAATTTATTAATTACTGTTAATTAATGCCGATTATGTAATTTTATACATCAATTTGACATTATGCTCATACGAAAATTTATTAATTACTGTTTAATGCCGATTATGCAATGACATGCTCATACGCGTTTAATAATATGTGTCTCTTAATATCCTCGAAAGTTTAATTCTTATTAATAAAATATTTTACATAAATATCGGCAACATAGTTCACGAGCAGTAATTTATTTTAAATTGCTCGAAAATTCGCTTCTGAATGAATAGGAAAACATATTATGCAAAGAAGGTATCGTTCTTCCCGCGGATTTTAACGATACCTTCTTTGCGAATCATGTTTTCCTATTCATTCAGAAGCGAATTTTCGAGCGATTTAAAATACATTACTGCTAGTGAACTATGTTGCCGATATTTATGTAAAATATTTTATTAATAAAAATTGAACTTTCGAGGATATTAAAAGACACATATTATTAATCGCGTAATGAGCATGTCAATTGCATAATCGGCATTAATTAACAGTAATTAATAAAGTTTCTTTTCTCGAAATTAGTGTATCAAACATCCTGCTATTAAAATTGTAAAGTCAAAGCGACAAATAGAGGAATTAAATGAGTCAACTGATAAATAGAATTACAATAATTAAATAAAATAAAATTATATTATAATTATGTATTCATATATTATATAAGAGTCTCTTGCAACAATGATTTCGGTTAATTAATTTTGATAAGTAATTTTCTTTTTCTTTTCAAATCATGATTAGTTGTTACAGAAAGTGTCTCGCATCAACTTTTTTATTAATAATACAAGAAATTATAAGATTAAATATTATAAAATAAATTGCTTGTTTTTGAAAAGAGAAAGAGAGAGAGAGAGAGAGAGAGAGAGAGAGAATGAGAGAGAGAATATAATTCATCGTAGTGTTTTCCCAATTTCTAATGTATATATAATTGTTAATGTGAAATATATATATATGGAAAACGTATCTCTACATTTGTTTAAACATAAACCATATAATCCCACATATTATATTATCTCTCATATTTTAATTATAAGAATGTTAACTCATTAAAATTACATTTAAACTAATAAAATGCAAAGTAGAAGTTTGATTAAAATGATACACATCATAATTCAAATAATTTTTATTTTATCGCGAAAGTTACGATAACTTTAAAATTATGTTTTCAATAAGACGTATAATTGATCGTGGACAGCATTACCGATCTTTATACATATTGTTTTATTAATAAAAATCAGAAAGACGAACTTTCGAGAATGTTAAATGACGCATATTAATAATCGCGCACAAGTATGTCAACTGCATAATTGACGTTAAGTAGCAGCTATTAATAAAGTTTTCTTTATTCCCGAAATTGGTGTCAAACATATTCTGTTGTTAAAATAAACTAAATAGATGTATTAAACGTGTTAAACTGATGAATAATATTATAATAATTAAATAAAGTAAAATTATTAATATGTATTTATATATATATATATATATATATATATAAATATATATATATATAAAGTTACTATAGAAGAATATAATATGTTGGATTTAATGTTTCATATTTAAACACGTGTAGAGATATGTTTCTTATATACATTTTTAGCCTTAACAATTATAAATTTAACATTAAAAATTGAGAAAACACAACGATGAATTATATTCTCTTTTAATGTCTCTCTCTCTCTCTCTCTCTCTCTCTCTCTCTCTCTCTCTCTCTCTCTCTCTCTCTCTCTCTCTCTCTCTCTCTTTTTTTTTAGAAACAAGCAATTTATTTTATAATATTTAATCTTATAATTTTTTGTATTATTAATAAAAAAGTTGATGCGAGACACTTTCTGTAACAACTAATCATTATTTGAAAAGAAAAGGAGAATTACTTATCAAAATTAATTATCCGAAATCATTGTTGCAGGAGACTCATATATAAGTATATTTATAATATAATTTTATTTTATTTAATTACTGTAATTTTATACATCTATTGATTCGTTTAATTCATCTATTTGTCGCTTTGAATTTAAAATTTTAATAGCAGGACGTTTGTTTGAATTTAAAATTTTAATAGCAGGACGTTTGATATATTAATTCCGGAAAATGAAACTTTATTAATTACTGTTAATTAATGCCGATTATGCAATTGACATGCTCATACGCGTTTAATAATATGTGTCTCTTAATATCCTCGAAAGTTTAATTCTTATTAATAAAATATTTTACATAAATATCGGCAACATAGTTCACGAGCAGTAATTTATTTTAAATTGCTCGAAAATTCGCTTCTGAATGAATAGGAAAACATATTATGCAAAGAAGGTATCGTTCTTCCCGCGGATTTTAACGATACCTTCTTTGCGAATCATGTTTTCCTATTCATTCAGAAGCGAATTTTCGAGCGATTTAAAATACATTACTGCTAGTGAATTATGTTGCCGATATTTATGTAAAATATTTTATTAATAAAAATTGAACTTTCGAGGATATTAAAAGACACATATTATTAATCGCGTAATGAGCATGTCAATTGCATAATCGGCATTAATTAACAGTAATTAATAAAGTTTCTTTTCTCGAAATTAGTGTATCAAACATCCTGCTATTAAAATTGTAAAGTCAAAGCGACAAATAGAGGAATTAAATGAGTCAACTGATAAATAGAATTACAATAATTAAATAAAATAAAATTATATTATAATTATGTATTCATATATTATATAAGAGTCTCTTGCAACAATGATATCGGGTAATTAATTTTGATAAGTAATTTTCTTTTTCTTTTCAAATCATGATTAGTTGTTACAGAAAGTGTCTCGCATCAACTTTTTTATTAATAATACAAGAAATTATAAGATTAAATATTATAAAATAAATTGCTTGTTTTTGAAAAAAGAAAGAGACAGAGAGAGAGAGAGAGAGAGAGAGAGAGAGAGAGAGAATATAATTCATCGTTGTGTTTTCCCAATTTCTAATGTATATATAATTGTTAATGTGAAATATATATAAGGGAAACGTATCTCTACATTTGTTTAAACATAAACCATATAATCCCACATATTATATTATCTCTCATATTTTAATCATAAGAATGTCAACCCAATAAAATTACATTTAAACTAATAAAATGCAAAGTAGAAGTTTGATTAAAATGATACACATCATAATTCAAATAATTTTTATTTTATCGCGAAAGTTACGATAACTTTAAAATTATGTTTTCAATAAGACGTATAATTGATCGTGGACAGCATTACCGATCTTTATACATATTGTTTTATTAATAAAAATCAGAAAGACGAACTTTCGAGAATGTTAAATGACGCATATTAATAATCGCGCACAAGTATGCCAACTGCATAATTGACGTTAAGTAGCAGCTATTAATAAAGTTTTCTTTATTCCCGAAATTAGTGTCAAACATATTCTGTTGTTAAAATAAACTAAATAGATGTATTAAACGTGTTAAACTGATGAATAATATTATAATAATCAAATAAAGTAAAATTATTAATATGTATTATATATATATATATATATATATATATATATATATATAAAGTTACTATAGAAGAATATAATATGTTGGATTTAATGTTTCATATCTAAACACATGAAGAGATATGTTTCTTATATACATATTTAGCCTTAACAATTATAAATATAACATTAAAAATTGAGAAAACACAACGATGAATTATATTCTCTCTTAATCTCTCTCTCTCTCTCTTTCTCTCTTTCTCTCTCTCTCTCTCTCTCTCTCTTTTTTTTTAGAAACAAGCAATTTATTTTATAATATTTAATCTTATAATTTTTTGTATTATTAATAAAAAAGTTGATGCGAGACACTTTCTGTAACAACTAATCATTATTTGAAAAGAAAAGGAGAATTACTTATCAAAATTAATTATCCGAAATCATTGTTGCAGGAGACTCATATATAAGTATATTTATAATATAATTTTATTTTATTTAATTACTGTAATTTTATACATCTATTGATTCGTTTAATTCATCTATTTGTCGCTTTGAATTTAAAATTTTAATAGCAGGACGTTTGATATATTAATTCCGGAAAATGAAACTTTATTAATTACTGTTAATTAATGCCGATTATGCAATTGACATGCTCATACGCGTTTAATAATATGTGTCTCTTAATATCCTCGAAAGTTTAATTCTTATTAATAAAATATTTTACATAAATATCGGCAACATAGTTCACGAGCAGTAATTTATTTTAAATTGCTCGAAAATTCGCTTCTGAATGAATAGGAAAACATATTATGCAAAGAAGGTATCGTTCTTCCCGCGGATTTTAACGATACCTTCTTTGCGAATCATGTTTTCCTATTCATTCAGAAGCGAATTTTCGAGCGATTTAAAATACATTACTGCTAGTGAATTATGTTGCCGATATTTATGTAAAATATTTTATTAATAAAAATTGAACTTTCGAGGATATTAAAAGACACATATTATTAATCGCGTAATGAGCATGTCAATTGCATAATCGGCATTAATTAACAGTAATTAATAAAGTTTCTTTTCTCGAAATTAGTGTATCAAACATCCTGCTATTAAAATTGTAAAGTCAAAGCGACAAATAGAGGAATTAAATGAGTCAACTGATAAATAGAATTACAATAATTAAATAAAATAAAATTATATTATAATTATGTATTCATATATTATATAAGAGTCTCTTGCAACAATGATATCGGGTAATTAATTTTGATAAGTAATTTTCTTTTTCTTTTCAAATCATGATTAGTTGTTACAGAAAGTGTCTCGCATCAACTTTTTTATTAATAATACAAGAAATTATAAGATTAAATATTATAAAATAAATTGCTTGTTTTTGAAAAAAGAAAGAGAGAGAGAGAGAGAGAGAGAGAGAGAGAGAGAGAGAGAATATAATTCATCGTTGTGTTTTCCCAATTTCTAATGTATATATAATTGTTAATGTGAAATATATATAAGGGAAACGTATCTCTACATTTGTTTAAACATAAACCATATAATCCCACATATTATATTATCTCTCATATTTTAATCATAAGAATGTCAACCCAATAAAATTACATTTAAACTAATAAAATGCAAAGTAGAAGTTTGATTAAAATGATACACATCATAATTCAAATAATTTTTATTTTATCGCGAAAGTTACGATAACTTTAAAATTATGTTTTCAATAAGACGTATAATTGATCGTGGACAGCATTACCGATCTTTATACATATTGTTTTATTAATAAAAATCAGAAAGACGAACTTTCGAGAATGTTAAATGACGCATATTAATAATCGCGCACAAGTATGCCAACTGCATAATTGACGTTAAGTAGCAGCTATTAATAAAGTTTTCTTTATTCCCGAAATTAGTGTCAAACATATTCTGTTGTTAAAATAAACTAAATAGATGTATTAAACGTGTTAAACTGATGAATAATATTATAATAATCAAATAAAGTAAAATTATTAATATGTATATTATATATATATATATATATATATATATATATATATAAAGTTACTATAGAAGAATATAATATGTTGGATTTAATGTTTCATATCTAAACACATGAAGAGATATGTTTCTTATATACATATTTAGCCTTAACAATTATAAATATAACATTAAAAATTGAGAAAACACAACGATGAATTATATTTTCTCTTAATCTCTCTCTCTCTCTCTCTCTCTTTCTCTCTCTCTCTCTCTCTCTCTCTTTTTTTTTAGAAACAAGCAATTTATTTTATAATATTTAATCTTATAATTTTTTGTATTATTAATAAAAAAGTTGATGCGAGACACTTTCTGTAACAACTAATCATTATTTGAAAAGAAAAGGAGAATTACTTATCAAAATTAATTATCCGAAATCATTGTTGCAGGAGACTCATATATAAGTATATTTATAATATAATTTTATTTTATTTAATTACTGTAATTTTATACATCTATTGATTCGTTTAATTTATCTATTTGTCGCTTTGAATTTAAAATTTTAATAGCAGGACGTTTGATATATTAATTCCGGAAAATGAAACTTTATTAATTACTGTTAATTAATGCCGATTATGCAATTGACATGCTCATACGCGTTTAATAATATGTGTCTTTTAATATCCTCGAAAGTTTAATTTATATTAATAAAATATTTTACATAAATATCGGCAACATAGTTCACGAGCAGTAATTTATTTTAAATTGCTCGAAAATTCGCTTCTGAATGAATAGGAAAACATATTATGCAAAGAAGGTATCGTTCTTCCCGCGGATTTTAACGATACCTTCTTTGCGAATCATGTTTTCCTATTCATTCAGAAGCGAATTTTCGAGCGATTTAAAATACATTACTGCTAGTGAACTATGTTGCCGATATTTATGTAAAATATTTTATTAATAAAAATTCATATTTTAATCGAATAAATTAAATAGTATAAGCTGTAATAGAAACAGGCACATCTAATAAAAAACTTTTTTCTAATAAATAAATATTAAAATATTAATAAATTGTATTTAATAAATTAATTTTCAGTGATAGAATATCTCTGGTTTTTTCTCTCGTTCTCTCTTTTACTTTCTCTGATGGATTAAAACAATCACATGTAATATATAGGAATAATTAAATAGTTACGATGAAAGAGAGAATATTTATTTAATGTAATATGACAAATTTCTACAATTACATAGAGTTATACATATATAGTAAATATAATAAGTACAGGCAGTAAATTTGTACATATTTTTCATTATTAATTCATATTTAATTATTATACGTCTATAAATATATGTGTGTATCTATAATATAAATTTCTATTGCTTTTACAAATAATTTTTCACACACACACACACATCATTGATATAATTTTTTACGAATATAATAAATAAATCGTGCAATTATAATAGTCATACAGTTAGTCATAAGATTGCTTTCTTTGAAGTATTTTACACATTTCGTAATCGCGTTTCATGTATTTTAAATATATCGCATTAAATCGAATAATAATATCATTTTAGTTAAGGAATTTTATATGTATTTTAGAATCATTTGATTGTACATATTTCAACGCGTTAAATTATATCACGTAGTATAGCGCGTATTTGTTATTATCTGGCGCGAGGAGAATGAGAGAGAGAGAGAGAGAGAGAGAGAGAGAGAATGAGCATACTCGACCTTGTCTTTGACGTCACGCATTCCATAGTAAGAGAGGGGAGCCCGGCGCGTACGGCGTACCTGACTAGAGACAGTCAAGAGTCATTCATGCTTACTCCGGCGGACGTAGTGTGCGCACGTATTTTTACTCCGATGTCGGCGCCGGCGCCGGCGCCGGCACGTACGCCTCGCGTTCGGTCACCTCGAGGTCGAGCGCGCCGTACACGTTTCTCGCGACGATAATATACGTAATAATAATACGAATAATATGTAATAATATTACGATAAATCTTAACGTGTTAAAGTACGTCTAAAATGACTCCGAAATAAAATAATAACATTCGACCTTAGTGACATATAGCGCGCTATTATTTTTGACATTCGTCGCGATCGCGATCGTGTTTTCGTTCATTTATCCCAATTTTGATCTTTCTTTCTTCGGAGCTTGATCGTGCTCGACCTATCGACTCCAAGTATGAGTCTCGTGCGTGATAAAATGGGATTTTCGATCGTTTCGAAATTCGGGAGTGCCGTCAAAGTATCGCGCGTAAAAGTGCGGGAGTGCCGTCAAAGTATCGCGCGTTTTTACTTTTGTACGGTTTAAAATATTTCGCGATTTTATTTTTGTGTGGTTTCAACAAATTATAAAAAGTATATCGCGCGTATAAAACAATAGTTCCTGACGTCCCTTACAATCTGAGAGGAGGAGGAGGCCTAGGAGAGGCATCCTGCACCGGCGGAGCAACCCTAGGGTAAGTATTATTTTTATTTTATTATTTCTACATTAATTATTATAAATACCTTATACAAATTAATTTAGTTTATTTGTTTGGAATAATTTAAGTAAAAGAGAGTCAGCGATAAAGACTTTTACATAAATCTTACAAAAGTTTCTGTTTAAAAAATAGTTTATTTTTTTAATTTATAAAATTATTCCACATATATTTGCGTATTATTATTGTATCTATCAAATATCAAATTTAATGAGTACATAATAATTTCTTAATATTAATTATTTTAAACATTGCTATAATTTGGATATTATATTGTATGTTACAGATAAGCTTCAATGTCAACAACTCCGCTGTTGCGCATCAGTGTCGGTGAGTAACAAAAAAACCTTTTTTTTTTTTAAAACAACGGATTTGCGTATAGATTTGTAGATTATACAGACAGAGTGTAGATTGTGTAGACAAATGTATAGATTGTAGATAAATCCGTTGTTTTAACCCTCGGACGGCGGGATAGCCGCGTGCATGGCGAACTTTGGGTCAATTTTAAATCATAAAAAAAATTATTTTTGTGATTATATTCCACTTATTATATTCCAAGATAAAATTTTATATTATATTTTTAATTCATTTTTTAAACTTTAAAATAGATATAATATTTGTATAAATTAAAAATTATAGTAAAAAGAAAAATATTTTTAAAATTAAAATATATGATATTTATTTTAATTTTATATAAGATACATGAAATATTTTTTTGATTATATATATGTATATATGAATTTTATAAAACAATTTTAATGATACAAATCTTTAATGATCCGCCGACAGAGGGGTTAATATGCATGCTAATATTTTTGCATACTATATATTTTACATATATACACCGAAAAATTATATTCTCATTTTAAGAATATATTTTACTTATCTATGTATAATATTTTTCTTTAAAATAAGCGAAAAGCATTCTCTAAGTTTAAGAGAAAAATCGTATAAAGAGTAGAATAGTTTCGAATATATTTTTAACATATAAGAATATATATGCTGAATGAGAAATATTTTTTTATTATTATATTATTTAATATTTAGGATTATTAATCCTAATAACAAAAAATAATTTGCCCAGTTAATAGTTACGTGTTTAAAAAATAAATTTTTACAAATAGACATTTGCTATTTATTAAAACTTTGACGAGTTAAATATATATACATTAGTTTTTTACTTAATTTATAAATAAGGTAATTCAAAATATATCACGTAAAAGAAGAAAATATACTTATTTATTAAGAATATCTTAGAATATTAAAAGGGTTTATGTAGTATATATTTCGAGAATACAATTTTTTTTATGTATGCGATTATATTTATCTTTTACGACTTTTGACGATTGAATAACGCGTCTACAAAACGATTATAATATCGAATGATTTTAAACAAATATAAATCGTCTTATTTACCGACGATAATAATTAACCGGCAGTAGGAAGAAGTTACTGTTCTTCCTCAAGTTCTGGCTCGTAGAAATCGAGTCAGAATGAATAGCCAGGAGCAACAAAAGGTAGGTCCAACTGGCTGAAAATACGTGGTCAATTCTGGCCACAATACGTAAAAAATATGTAATCGCAAATTTCCAATTAGGACTCCCCAAATCTTGCTTTATCGGGTTTTTGCTGATGTAGCTAGTAGAATTAGGTCTGCTAGGGCTATTAAGACATTTAAAAAAGACATAAAATTTAATAAAAGAAAAATTATAGCTATTATAAAATTAAATTTATTTTTAAGAAAAAAAATATAAAAATATAAAAGTAAGATAATATAAAATTGTAAAAATATAAAAATTTAATATTTTTTTCAATAAAATAAAAAATTAATTAAATATAAATTACATATAAAAACTGTAAAAACAAGTATTAAAATATTATTAGGTAAAAATTAAAATTATATTTATAATAAAATTTAGTTTAATTATGAAAAACGTAAAAAAATGTAACTTATTTATTGTATGTACGTATATAATATGCATATCTTTTATATTAAGATGTATATTATACAGGTATAATCTTGTATTTATGGTATGTTATATATTATATTGCATAAGATTATATGAACATTAAATATGAATTTTAAATATAATATTATATTATTAAAATAGTATAAGATATTATTGCGTAAGAGATAGATTCAAGTTGCGTTATATTTATTATATGTATGAATTATATTTATTATATACTTATTGTAAAAAGTAAAATTACACGAAATGGAAGAATACGTACAATAACATAAAATTCCATTAAAATTTTAGATTTTCTTAATTGAGTGAGAGAGACGTATCGATAAATTTATTAATAATTCGATCTTTTGGTCGTGATATAGACTATATCAATTACGTTTTAAAAATTTCTAATAAATTATATAGGTCAATTTCGGATATTTCGTATAATTCCATGTAATAAAATTATTTTGAATTAAAAATTAAAATTATATTTTATATTAAATTTTGTATACACCTGCGCTAACTCCTAATTATCTTTCTCGGTGACGTTTTAATTAAATTTTGTAAAATATATTTGTAATATAATTAATTCTCTATATGTAACATTGAATTAATTATACATAATATGTATATTGTGCATTTTACAATGTATTTTATACATTTTGTAATATATTTTATATTAAATTTTATATCATATTCATTCTTTGCGAATACATTATCTTATTTCGGTATGGCGTTTCTAATTTCTTGAACTGAATAATTCATGCAGACTCGATCGATAGCTAATGAATCTTTTCGATTTTCGATCGAATAGAGAATTCGAATTTCGTTTACCACGCAACATTTCGCAATATCTTATTGACTTACTGATTTCTTTCTTTTCGCATCCTTCTAGCATTCTCATCGCATATCCTTCCGGCTATGTCTTATCTTTAATTTTTAATAAGGCATCGAAATTAATTAACCGAGATCATTGTTGCAAGAGGCTCTTATATAATATATGAATACATAATTATAATATAATTTTATTTTATTTAATTACTGTAATTCTATTAATCAGTTGACTCATTTAATTCATTTATTAGTCGCTTTGAATTTACAATTTTAATAGCAGGACGTTTGATATATTAATTTGGGGAAAAGAAACTTTATTAATTACTGTTAATTAATGCCGATTATGCAATTGACATGCTCATTACGCGATTAATAATATGTGTCTTTTAATATCCTCAAAAGTTCAATTTTTATTAATAAAATATTTTACATAAATATCGGCAACATAGTTCACAAGCAGTAATGTATTTTAAATCGCTCGAAAATTCGCTTCTGAATGAATAGGAAAACATATTATGCAAAGAAGGTATCGTTCTTCCCGCGGATTTTAGCGATACCTTCTTTGCATAATATGTTTTCCTATTCATTCAGAAGCGAATTTTCGAGCGATTTAAAATAAATTACTGCTCGTGAACTATGTTGCCGATATTTATGTAAAATATTTTATTAATAAGAATTAAACTTTCGAGGATATTAAGAGACACATATTATTAATCGCGTATGAGCATGTCAATTGCATAATCGGCATTAATTAACAGTAATTAATAAAGTTTCTTTTCTCGAAATTAGTGTATCAAACATCCTGCTATTAAAATTGTAAAGTCAAAGCGACAAATAGAAGAATTAAATGAGTCAACTGATAAATAGAATTACAATAATTAAATAAAATAAAATTATATTATAATTATGTATTCATATATTATATAAGAGTCTCTTGCAACAATGATTTCGGTTAATTAATTTTGATAAGTAATTTTCTTTTTCTTTTCAAATCATGATTAGTTGTTACAGAAAATGTCTCGCATCAACTTTTTTATTAATAATACAAGAAATTATAAGATTAAATATTATAAAATAAATTGCTTGTTTTTAAAAAAAGAAAGAGAGAGAGAGAGAGAGAGAGAGAGAGTGAGAGAGAAAAGAGAGAGAGAGAGAGAGAGAGAGAATATAATTCATCGTAGTGTTTTCCCAATTTCTAATGTATATATAATTGTTAATGTGAAATATATATATATGGGAAACGTATCTCTACATTTGTTTAAACATAAACCATATAATCCAACATATTATATTATCTCTCATATTTTAATTATAAGAATGTTAACCCATTAAAATTACATTTAAACGAATAAAATGCAAAGTAGAAGTTTGATTAAAATGATACACATCATAATTCAAATAATTTTTATTTTATCGCGAAAGTTACGATAACTTTAAAATTATGTTTTCAATAAGACGTATAATTGATCGTGGACAGCATTACCGATCTTTATACATATTGTTTTATTAATAAAAATCAGAAAGACGAACTTTCGAGAATGTTAAATGACGCATATTAATAATCGCGCACAAGTATGCCAACTGCATAATTGACGTTAAGTAGCAGCTATTAATAAAGTTTTCTTTATTCCCGAAATTAGTGTCAAACATATTCTGTTGTTAAAATAAACTAAATAGATGTATTAAACGTGTTAAACTGATGAATAATATTATAATAATCAAATAAAGTAAAATTATTAATATGTATTTATATATATATATATATATATATATATATATAAAGTTACTATAGAAGAATATAATATGTTGGATTTAATGTTTCATATTTAAACACATGTAGAGATATGTTTCTTATATACATTTTTAGCCTTAACAATTATAAATATAACATTAAAAATTGAGAAAACACAACGATGAATTATACTCTCTCTTAATCTCTCTCTCTCTCTCTTTCTCTCTTTCTCTCTCTCTCTCTCTCTCTCTTTTTTTTTAGAAACAAGCAATTTATTTTATAATATTTAATCTTATAATTTCTTGTATTATTAATAAAAAAGTTGATGCGAGACACTTTCTGTAACAACTAATCATTATTTGAACAGAAAAGGAGAATTACTTATCAAAATTAATTATCCGAAATCATTGTTGCAGGAGACTCATATATAAGTATATTTATAATATAATTTTATTTTATTTAATTACTGTAATTTTATACATCTATTGATTTGTTTAATTCATCTATTTGTCGCTTTGAATTTAAAATTTTAATAGCAGGACGTTTGATATATTAATTTCGGAAAATGAAAATTTATTAATTACTGTTAATTAATGCCGATTATGCAATTGACATGCTCATACGCGTTTAATAATATGTGTCTCTTAATATCCTCGAAAGTTTAATTCTTATTAATAAAATATTTTACATAAATATCGGCAACATAGTTCACGAGCAGTAAT
>NW_027328682.1:35000-51910 GCF_047496725.1 Anoplolepis gracilipes
GAGTCATTCATGCTTACTCCGGCGGACGTAGTGTGCGCACGTATTTTTACTCCGATGTCGGCGCCGGCGCCGGCGCCGGCACGTACGCCTCGCGTTCGGTCACCTCGAGGTCGAGCGCGCCGTACACGTTTCTCGCGACGATAATATACGTAATAATAATACGAATAATATGTAATAATATTACGATAAATCTTAACGTGTTAAAGTACGTCTAAAATGACTCCGAAATAAAATAATAACATTCGACCTTAGTGACATATAGCGCGCTATTATTTTTGACATTCGTCGCGATCGCGATCGTGTTTTCGTTCATTTATCCCAATTTTGATCTTTCTTTCTTCGGAGCTTGATCGTGCTCGACCTATCGACTCCAAGTATGAGTCTCGTGCGTGATAAAATGGGATTTTCGATCGTTTCGAAATTCGGGAGTGCCGTCAAAGTATCGCGCGTAAAAGTGCGGGAGTGCCGTCAAAGTATCGCGCGTTTTTACTTTTGTACGGTTTAAAATATTTCGCGATTTTATTTTTGTGTGGTTTCAACAAATTATAAAAAGTATATCGCGCGTATAAAACAATAGTTCCTGACGTCCCTTACAATCTGAGAGGAGGAGGAGGCCTAGGAGAGGCATCCTGCACCGGCGGAGCAACCCTAGGGTAAGTATTATTTTTATTTTATTATTTCTACATTAATTATTATAAATACCTTATACAAATTAATTTAGTTTATTTGTTTGGAATAATTTAAGTAAAAGAGAGTCAGCGATAAAGACTTTTACATAAATCTTACAAAAGTTTCTGTTTAAAAAATAGTTTATTTTTTTAATTTATAAAATTATTCCACATATATTTGCGTATTATTATTGTATCTATCAAATATCAAATTTAATGAGTACATAATAATTTCTTAATATTAATTATTTTAAACATTGCTATAATTTGGATATTATATTGTATGTTACAGATAAGCTTCAATGTCAACAACTCCGCTGTTGCGCATCAGTGTCGGTGAGTAACAAAAAAACCTTTTTTTTTTTTAAAACAACGGATTTGCGTATAGATTTGTAGATTATACAGACAGAGTGTAGATTGTGTAGACAAATGTATAGATTGTAGATAAATCCGTTGTTTTAACCCTCGGACGGCGGGATAGCCGCGTGCATGGCGAACTTTGGGTCAATTTTAAATCATAAAAAAAATTATTTTTGTGATTATATTCCACTTATTATATTCCAAGATAAAATTTTATATTATATTTTTAATTCATTTTTTAAACTTTAAAATAGATATAATATTTGTATAAATTAAAAATTATAGTAAAAAGAAAAATATTTTTAAAATTAAAATATATGATATTTATTTTAATTTTATATAAGATACATGAAATATTTTTTTGATTATATATATGTATATATGAATTTTATAAAACAATTTTAATGATACAAATCTTTAATGATCCGCCGACAGAGGGGTTAATATGCATGCTAATATTTTTGCATACTATATATTTTACATATATACACCGAAAAATTATATTCTCATTTTAAGAATATATTTTACTTATCTATGTATAATATTTTTCTTTAAAATAAGCGAAAAGCATTCTCTAAGTTTAAGAGAAAAATCGTATAAAGAGTAGAATAGTTTCGAATATATTTTTAACATATAAGAATATATATGCTGAATGAGAAATATTTTTTTATTATTATATTATTTAATATTTAGGATTATTAATCCTAATAACAAAAAATAATTTGCCCAGTTAATAGTTACGTGTTTAAAAAATAAATTTTTACAAATAGACATTTGCTATTTATTAAAACTTTGACGAGTTAAATATATATACATTAGTTTTTTACTTAATTTATAAATAAGGTAATTCAAAATATATCACGTAAAAGAAGAAAATATACTTATTTATTAAGAATATCTTAGAATATTAAAAGGGTTTATGTAGTATATATTTCGAGAATACAATTTTTTTTATGTATGCGATTATATTTATCTTTTACGACTTTTGACGATTGAATAACGCGTCTACAAAACGATTATAATATCGAATGATTTTAAACAAATATAAATCGTCTTATTTACCGACGATAATAATTAACCGGCAGTAGGAAGAAGTTACTGTTCTTCCTCAAGTTCTGGCTCGTAGAAATCGAGTCAGAATGAATAGCCAGGAGCAACAAAAGGTAGGTCCAACTGGCTGAAAATACGTGGTCAATTCTGGCCACAATACGTAAAAAATATGTAATCGCAAATTTCCAATTAGGACTCCCCAAATCTTGCTTTATCGGGTTTTTGCTGATGTAGCTAGTAGAATTAGGTCTGCTAGGGCTATTAAGACATTTAAAAAAGACATAAAATTTAATAAAAGAAAAATTATAGCTATTATAAAATTAAATTTATTTTTAAGAAAAAAAATATAAAAATATAAAAGTAAGATAATATAAAATTGTAAAAATATAAAAATTTAATATTTTTTTCAATAAAATAAAAAATTAATTAAATATAAATTACATATAAAAACTGTAAAAACAAGTATTAAAATATTATTAGGTAAAAATTAAAATTATATTTATAATAAAATTTAGTTTAATTATGAAAAACGTAAAAAAATGTAACTTATTTATTGTATGTACGTATATAATATGCATATCTTTTATATTAAGATGTATATTATACAGGTATAATCTTGTATTTATGGTATGTTATATATTATATTGCATAAGATTATATGAACATTAAATATGAATTTTAAATATAATATTATATTATTAAAATAGTATAAGATATTATTGCGTAAGAGATAGATTCAAGTTGCGTTATATTTATTATATGTATGAATTATATTTATTATATACTTATTGTAAAAAGTAAAATTACACGAAATGGAAGAATACGTACAATAACATAAAATTCCATTAAAATTTTAGATTTTCTTAATTGAGTGAGAGAGACGTATCGATAAATTTATTAATAATTCGATCTTTTGGTCGTGATATAGACTATATCAATTACGTTTTAAAAATTTCTAATAAATTATATAGGTCAATTTCGGATATTTCGTATAATTCCATGTAATAAAATTATTTTGAATTAAAAATTAAAATTATATTTTATATTAAATTTTGTATACACCTGCGCTAACTCCTAATTATCTTTCTCGGTGACGTTTTAATTAAATTTTGTAAAATATATTTGTAATATAATTAATTCTCTATATGTAACATTGAATTAATTATACATAATATGTATATTGTGCATTTTACAATGTATTTTATACATTTTGTAATATATTTTATATTAAATTTTATATCATATTCATTCTTTGCGAATACATTATCTTATTTCGGTATGGCGTTTCTAATTTCTTGAACTGAATAATTCATGCAGACTCGATCGATAGCTAATGAATCTTTTCGATTTTCGATCGAATAGAGAATTCGAATTTCGTTTACCACGCAACATTTCGCAATATCTTATTGACTTACTGATTTCTTTCTTTTCGCATCCTTCTAGCATTCTCATCGCATATCCTTCCGGCTATGTCTTATCTTTAATTTTTAATAAGGCATCGAAATTAATTAACCGAGATCATTGTTGCAAGAGGCTCTTATATAATATATGAATACATAATTATAATATAATTTTATTTTATTTAATTACTGTAATTCTATTAATCAGTTGACTCATTTAATTCATTTATTAGTCGCTTTGAATTTACAATTTTAATAGCAGGACGTTTGATATATTAATTTGGGGAAAAGAAACTTTATTAATTACTGTTAATTAATGCCGATTATGCAATTGACATGCTCATTACGCGATTAATAATATGTGTCTTTTAATATCCTCAAAAGTTCAATTTTTATTAATAAAATATTTTACATAAATATCGGCAACATAGTTCACAAGCAGTAATTTATTTTAAATTGCTCGAAAATTCGCTTCTGAATGAATAGGAAAACATATTATGCAAAGAAGGTATCGTTCTTCCCGCGGATTTTAGCGATACCTTCTTTGCATAATATGTTTTCCTATTCATTCAGAAGCGAATTTTCGAGCAATTTAAAATAAATTACTGCTCGTGAACTATGTTGCCGATATTTATGTAAAATATTTTATTAATAAGAATTAAACTTTCGAGGATATTAAGAGACACATATTATTAATCGCGTATGAGCATGTCAATTGCATAATCGGCATTAATTAACAGTAATTAATAAAGTTTCATTTTCCGAAATTAATATATCAAACGTTCTGATATTAAAATTTTAAATTCAAAGCGACTAATAAATGAATTTAACGAATCAATAGATGTATAAAATTACAGTAAATAAAATAAAATTATATCATAAACATATTTATATATGAGTTTCTTGCAACAATGATTTCGGTTAATTAATTTTGATAAGTAATTTTCCTTTTCTTTTCAAATCATGATTAGTTGTTACAGAAAGTGTCTCGCATCAACTTTTTTATTAATAATACAAGAAATTATAAGATTAAATATTATAAAATAAATTGCTTGTTTTTGAAAGAAAAGAGAAGAGAGAGAGAGAGAGAGAGAGAGAGAGAGAGAGAGAGAGAGAGAGAGAATATAATTCATCGTTGTGTTTTCCCAATTTCTAATGTATATATAATTAGTGTTATTTAATGCCGATTATGCAATTGACATGCTCATCACGCGATTAATAATATGTATCTTTTAATATCCTCGAAAGCTCAATTTTTATTAATAAAATATTTTACATAAATATCGACAACATAGTTCACAAGCAGAAATGTATTTTAAATCGCTCGAAAATTCGCTTCTGAATGAATAGGAAAACATATTTTGCAAAGAAGGTATCGTTCTTTCCGCGGATTTTAGCGATACCTTCTTTGCGAATCATGTTTTCCTATTCATTCAGAAGCGAATTTTCGAGCGATTTAAAATACATTACTGCTCGTGAACTATGTTGCCGATATTTATGTAAAATATTTTATTAATAAGAATTAAACTTTCGAGGATATTAAAAGACACATATTATTAATCGCGTGATGAGCATGTCAATTGCATAATCGGCATTAATTAACAGTAATTAATAAAGTTTCTTTTTTCGAAATTAATATATCAATCGTCCTGCTCTTGAAATTGTAAATTTAAAGCGACAAATAAATGAATTAAATGAGTCAACTGATGAATAGAATTACAGTAATAAAATAAAATTAAATTAAATTAAATTATTAATATCTATTTATATATATATATATATATGTAAAATTACTAGAAGAATATAATATGTTGGATTATATGTTTCATACTTATATGCGTTATCTATTGAGAACATGGACTTTGGCTATGTAATTCAATGTCCATGTTTTTATGTCCACAGAGGGCGTATTGTTTTCAGGGATTACGTAAAACCGGGCCGTGGCGTCTCTCAACTTATTTTTGATATACGTTATACGTCATACAATTAAAACATTTGAGACATTTTGAAAGGTGAGAAAAGCAAAGTCGAGTTTCTTTAAATCACCATAAATTACACAAAAATGGATTGCTTGAAATTATTGGAAACTTTGGACGTACTCGGTTGTGCCGGTATTTGCATAAGTACTGAGAATTCCCAGCTGCTACAAAATTCGCTACTCATTTTGCAGACGGAAAATCATTTTCGAAAATGTTACTATTGGGGTAGAATTAATGGATTGCAAAATGATTACCACATCGCATACGGTTATGAAAAAGATTGCATGAACGGCCAAGTGTATTATTACAGGTAAAATTTGATTAAAGTGTATTAAAAAGCAATTTCTATTTTAGGTAATTGAAAAAAAATATGTGTAGTCTTCGAAAAATTAATGTATGTTTAAATTATAAAGCTAATCATTGATCTTATATATTTACATATTTTTTTTTTATTTTATCTTAGAAACGGATTGATTTTTCTTGATTTATTTCTGTCCTTTTATATAGCACAAATAGCATAAATTGGCTGTTATTGCCAAAAGCGACAAAATGTGGACAATTTTTGAGTCCTTTGGCGATTAATAAATTCGAAGGTGATCCGTCCATCGTCACGAATGTTTATAATGTCAACCCACCGTTTCCCCCAAACGAGGATCCTAAAACTTATTACGAAGTAATCGCATAATTAAAGATATATTTCTCCAAATTTTTTCAAGAAAATTCAATAAATCACTAAAGTTAAATCATTTTATTAGATCATTATTAATTTAATTTAAAGAATATTTTAGATATTATTTAATAATATGATCAAGAATTATATACATCTGGTTTACATATTTAATAAGAGAAAATGTGTAAAAAAACGGTGAGTGCAGAGTCCTATGCCGAAGGAGTTGAAAGAGGAGGATCGTCTCACGGCTGTCGTGGAATCGATCACGGAAGATGCAGCGATCATTCCACGTGGGGCCTGGTTTAAATGTCCGAGCGGCGATGTAATCGAGAATCCGAGCTTCGAAGGTCTTTGCGCTTCAGATGCCTCGCATTTAAAGTCCTACTTGCACGCTCGTTCACCGAAGCAGAAATGGAATAGCAATTTACTATCTCGGCCTGATTATAATTACGCGTTAGATTTCCTAGATAGCATAGACATGGACGTTCCTCAAGGTATTGATACAGATAAAGAGCCAGAGAATTAACTATATGAATTAAATCACAAAAGGAACGCATAATGCGACATTATTATATGATCGCATTAGAATTGAATCCTTGTTTTTTTTAAATATGATTTTCTTTGCTCTTTGATCAATTATATATTAATGTATCTATTTATTTATTTCTACAGAATGTTGGGATATGCAATTTCTTTCGGGCAGTCGCCTGGTCATTTTGCACAGCCTATATTGGCACGGAATGACTTTTTTTCACAAGTTAAACTCTCCGCATTATGGATTTTTATATATTGGACATGGAAAAAAGAATCTAGATCTTCCATTCATGTACTAATATAAAATACAAAAATAATTATGTAAAATTGTTGCGTGCGATACATAATAAATACACATGTGATATCAATTAAAGTAATTATCGAAGTCTCTGTAAACTCTTTAATAAATTATATAATCGATTTTGAGTATGAAATGTCGGTATATTTCGAACAAAATCATGTAATTTAGTGAAGATGAAAGGTTTGCTCTGCTTGACACTATTTTCGTTTTTACAAGCTTTCGTTGTCCTGATGATAGATCCATTTAAAATCAAATCAGAAATTTGTGATATGTGCGACATCAGTTTATAAAATGGACATTTTTGTTAGAAAGATATTTTAGATAGGAGAATGTATAAATAAAATTTATTTATATGGATATAATATTTTTTGTACGAATTTAATATATAATATATATCGTCGACAGAGTGATAGGTAAGATAAACTTTCTTTAAAGACTTTTCGTATTATATCAGAATTACAACATACATTATTATTATAGTATTGAATTAGTATTAATGTAACCTAAGCACAGGTTTAATATTCTTCCTCTTCCTCGGTGTTCACAGCGTCCTCTTGCACTTCACGATAATCGAGTTCTAAGGCGGCTAAATCTTCCCTAGCTTCCGAAAATTCACCTTCCTCCATACCTTCCCCGACGAACCTGTGATACAATTTATTATGCATTATTACATTGATCATAAAAAAGTCTTGAAAGGAATTGTTTGTATTACATTAAAAAATATTTTACTTGAAACTTTGAAACAAGAACAAATAATATTCGACATATTGAGAAGATGTAATATATTATAAAAATTATAATAAAAACTATAATATTAAAAGCATTATAATATCGAAAAAATGTTAAAAGAAGGAGTGTTATAATTAAATATGACATTGTTTCAAGCAGAACAACCCAAGCGCAATTAAGATTAATGTAACATTTAAATTTAAATCTAAGCTTTTCTCCTTACCAGTGAACGAAAGCTCGTTTGGCATACATAAGATCGAATTTATGATCGAGTCGAGCCCATGCGTCCACGATCGCCGTAGTGTTGCAGAGACAACATACCGCCCTTTCTACTCGTGCAAGATCACCACCCGGTACAACAGTAGGCGGTTGATAATTTATTCCCACCTATTATTAGCAATTTCATGATTTAATTGCAATCCTTTTTTTTAATTTTTTAGTTTTGTTCTCTATTCTTTTAAACTTCCTTGTTCCTTTCTCTCATTTACATTTAATAATCTCACCTTGAATCCTGTCGGGCACCACTCAACGAATTGCACGTGTTTCTGTCGTTTTATCATCGCGATCGCCGCGTTAACGTCCTTGGGCACCACATCGCCTCTGTATAATAAACACACCGCCATGTACTTTCCCATACGCGGATCGCAATTCACCATTTGATGATTCGGTTCGAAACAAGAATTCGTTATCTCTCCGACAGTCACTCTCTCGTGTTCGGCCTTTTCCGCTGACATAACAGGAGCATAAGTGGCCTGCGATAAAATTCAATTAGAATATAATTAAGATATCTTCATCGACTGAATAATTAAAATTGTTTGAGCTTTAAGTTAAACATGTATGTGTGAAAATTAAATCGTTTAAGCGTTTAATCTTACGAGTGGGAAATGAATACGTGGGTAAGGCACTAGATTTGTCTGGAATTCAGTGAGATCGACATTTAATGCCCCGTCGAATCGTAAACTAGCAGTAATAGATGAGACTATTTGTCCAATCAACCGATTCAGATTCGTATAAGTCGGCCGATCGATGTTTAAATTCCTTCTGCATAATTCGAAAATAGCCTACGGATAACACGCGATTATAGAGAGACAACCTTATAGTATCATCTAGAATATAGTACATATGTAACATATATATGAAAGATATTGTAATAGACTTTATTTTATATGTATATGATATAGTCAGCAGAGTACGCAAACTTTTACTGATAAAATCCAAAGAAAAAATACTGCTTTCTTATAATCAGTTTTAATAATAATTAATTATAGATTAATAATAGCTTTTTAAGCTTAATTAAGCTTTATATAAATATGTAAAATATATTCAATTCAATTTACCAAAATATTTAATGTCGATTTTGAATTTTAGTAATATCACTTATAATTATATCACTTACAGTTATATCAATTATTTAGTTATAACAATACGGACCTGATTATCTACAATGAAAGCCACTTCGGTATGCTCTAATGTTGGATGAGTGTATAGAATCGCGTTATAAGGTTCTACTACTGCAGTCGATATCTACAAAAAATATAGAAAGATAAATTTCTCAAATTAGATAATTAAATAAATAAATAATTTTGTAGGAAATAGAAAACAAAAAATCTGATAAATAATATTTATAGATACATTGCAAATAGAAAAACATTTTTATGCTGATTACTTATACTTGAATATCTCTAAAAGGCCCAAATTTTCGATTGTAAAAATTGTAACGTCTTCTAATGAGAATAATATTACCTGTGGTGCTGGATAAATGCTAAAAGTCAGTTTACTTTTCTTCGGATAATCGGCAGACAGTTGTTCCATAAGCAGGCTCGAGAATCCGGATCCCGTGCCACCTCCAAATGAATGGAAGATCAAAAAGCCTTGCAAGCCTTTACATTGTTCTGTTAGCCTGCGTATTCTATCTAAAGTAATATCTATGATCTCTTTTCCTGAAAATTGTGAGAACAATTTATGCCACTTTTGTCTATCTTTAGCTGTCTATCAGATTCTAATATGTATATATTTATTATATTAATGATAAAAGATCTTATGAAAAATTATGCAGCAAATTCTTCATTTAAATTTAAAAGCAATCCAATTTTTTTTTTTTTTTTTTTTAGCAAAGACATTCGGCTACATATATATCGTAATTAATTGTTATACATATTTATAATATAATTATAATGAGATAATAATACATGTATATATTTAAATACCTATCGTGTAATGACCCCTAGCATAATTATTAGCCGCATCCTCCTTGCCGGTGATCATCTGTTCCGGATGGAACAATTGCTTATAAGTACCCGAACGAACTTCGTCTGAAGTATTAAAGAAATAACTTACATCATTTTATATCTTTACTAATCGTTAATGTAACATTAAAAAACGATTTATAAAAATTTAACGATCAAGAAAAAGGGAGACACTTGCCTACTACTGTTGGCTCGAGATCGACTAAAACCGCTCGTGGAACATGTTTTCCGGAACTTGTTTCAGAAAAGAATGCGTTAAAGGAATCATCCCCGTGACCTACGGTGGTGTCACTGGGCATCTGTCCATCCGGATGGATACCGTGCTCCAAACAATAAAGCTCCCAACAGGCATTTCCCATTTGTACACCCGCCTGCCCTATATGAATGGATATACATTCCCGCTGCCAACAAATAGGTAAATATATTTACATATAATATTCTCTTAATAAATTATAATAAACACACAATAAAATTCGCGCTGCAATTCAAGATCGAAAGAAATTATTTATTGTTAGAAAATATTATTCCTCTTGAACCTGAACTTTTTTTGTTTAATTCTTTATCTTTGTATGTAAGCTGTTTATTAATTTTTGGTAAATATAAGTAATAAAATAATACATTTGTTTGCTTTTTTTTCTTTAATAAAAAAAGATGATAAATAATAGAAGTAATTCATTTATCAGATAAATTGGAAAGCTACTATATAATTAACTTGTTTTTTCAGAAAAAGCATCATTATTTGTCGTAAATATTTACTGACGTCTGTAACAATCTATAGATGCATTGCAAATTAAAGACAAGAAGAAATGTTCCATTACGTCTCGTTTAAATGACTTGTTCTACTATATGCGACGTTATATATGATTACCATCTTAAGTAGCGTTAAAAAATTCACGGCAGGCTATAAGTTTGTAGGCTCGTAGAGAGATGTAATGTGCACATACATAGTTATTAAACGGTAAATACTAGCGTTTATAAAATCTATTATATATATTAATTACCTTTTTTGCCATATTTCAAAAAATTTTATTTTTATATAAGTTGGAATAATCACTGACCCCGACACTCACAGAACATTATACATCTCACAAAAACACGAATCATATAATAATATCAAATTACACGAAAGTATTTCGTCTTTCACTTTAACTGACTTATTAATTACTTTTTTGTTCCAGATATTTCCTTAAAATAATTCTGATTTACATGATCTTTTTAAAAACCTATAAAGTTTATTGCCGATTTGTATAAATACAATATTTTATATATAAAATCATACACTTTCGGCAAAATATCTGTCACAAATATTTTATCTATAACTATTCTGTAAAAGATAAATAATTTAGAAGAAGTTATAAGAATTCATTATCAATTTATATATGTACAATATAAATTCTTGAAAATCAACTCTTTATTCTTTGCAATTGATCGATTCCATTCTTGATTACTTTCATTTCTAATCCCATTTATTCATTTTATGTTTTAATTAGAAATTAAAATAACAAAAATGTCTTATTTATAAAATAATAAATATTCATAAAATAATAAATTGCATTATTTTTACAAGTCATCTCACACTAAGATATCAGTTGCGAATAGTCTTTGAATCAATCAAATACTTTGAAGCAAACGACCGAACTTAACGAGATTGACCGCGAAGAATTACGTTCGACAAGGGATGATTACCGATGGCCAAGACGTCGTCGACTAAAGCAGCGACATTATCTGTCAACAATGTCAAGTAGAAAAATGCCCACCTTGGCCTGACGTATTTTTCATCATTAATTCAAACGTGTCCTAAAAGTGAGCATCTATCGGCATGCCTATAGACGGCCTACTTCCTGACTTGCAGACGCTCGTGGACAATATATTGTCTTTTGCGATATTATACATCCTATATCTACACGGTAAAAATCGATTTTTTACAGGTTGACATACTGTAACCATAGCAGCTTAATCGAACATCAAACTGCATGCCCGATATGTGATATGTGATGCCCGATTGCGCGATTCGTCCAGAAGAAGATTTCACGTGAGTAGTAATGTCAGATTTATCATTCATTTATAAAATGTTTAGGTTGAATGTGATCTAAGATTTTGAGAGAATGTTGAAAAAATACTTAACAATCCGCGGAAAAATACTTAACAATCTATAAAAGTATAAAATTCTTACTGCAAATATATATTTTGATATCCTTAAAAATATGACAAAACTTTTACAAAAAATTTTAAATAAGCAAGTGAGTTGTACCCGAGCTTACTCGTTATAGTTATAAGCCTATTTTGCCGTTGAACAAAGAATCTAGAAAAGCGATTGCGAAAATAGGGGAGGAAAGAATGATTTTGTTAATACAAAATTACAATGTCAACATTTGTAAAGTGAATCGATACTTCATACATAATTTAAGTTTCGCGTGTAGCTTTGAAAATGTAGAGGCGTACATTTCGAACACATTCAACTACAGATAATAAGAATAAAAAAATAATATAAGGAAATTTATTTATAAATACATATATATATATATATATATATATATATATATATATATATAAAAGTTGTAACATAAAAATGGAAATAACAATTTTAAAAAAATAAGATCGGTTTCTATCTTTTTTAATATTCAAAAGGTTTATAATAATATATAATCCTGAGCACATTTTTAAAAAATATTATGCACCATTTTTAGCTTTCTGTAGTTAAAGAAAACGGAAAAAAAATATTGTTTTTAATATTTGTTAACTTAATAAGATAAATATATTTTGTCGGATGTTCTTTTCTTATGCGAATTTTTCTATTTACTTTTTAATTAGTTTACCTTAAGTTTCTTCTACATTCATTTAAATTACTTAAAAAATTATTTGAAAAGCTTTGAATTGTTTTTATGAGCTATAATTATTTAAAATTTATGTACATACCGAATATTGAAAACTATATGGTGCATACATTTTCTGAGCTATATATATTTTGTGTAACATTTGGACTATGTGTTTTATCGGACAATATTATCACATGTACAAACATATGCAACTCCTGTTATTAGACTGTTAAAATATGTATATCCAAATGTGTAATAAATCAATAAAAAAGTTATGTTTATAGCAATATTGATGTAATTGGTAATTAACAATATAAATTATGATAAAAAACAATTTAAAAAATGGCAGAAATTTTGAAAATATTTATAATAATTACAATTTTTCGTCACACGTGATTTTTATTCATTTTTATGTAAACGTACATTTTTTTACAGAAAAATATATTTTGTATAGAAAAGACTCCATTTCAGAGAGAGATATAGATATAGAAACTATAATAGAATTAAATATACAAGGTTCTTCAAAGTGCTTCAATGCAATTGTATTAGTTCTATTAAATGTTTTTTGTAAAGAATAAAAAAATCTAGAGTAATATCTTTTTTTTGAAATGTTTATTCCGATTACGAAATTAAATTAAAAAAAAATCTTTTTATTAAAATATACACAAATGTGTATATTTTAATGATAAATATTATATTTGAAAAATAGATTTGATATTAATGAGAACACGATAGAAAAACAAAGTACTCACCATTTTTTCGATTGCGAATATTCTGTAGCGTGTCGGAGCGTATGACGACTCGATCACTGTCTGACTTCGCGAATAGTACGATCACTCTGCTTCGCCATTTAATAGTGCTATATACGATATTCGCATCGGAGTTCATAGGCAACACGCGGATCAACTTATGCTACTATATAGTACTCACGATTATATATATGCATATGCACATTCGCAGAGTGCGTTACTATACTCTAGTATAGGCTTTCTCGGGAAAGGTATGATATATTTATAAGAATGCTCTTCTTTAAACTTCGTTCGAGTTTAAAGATACCTTGTATCAAAAAACATACTTTCACATTATTTATAATATAAAACTTATATATTTTTTTTTACAGTACACTCATCTAGAAAAAATACGTTCTTGTAATCGGCATGCGCTATACAGCATAAAAAAATAATTATATATTTAAACTACATAAGTTTCAGAAGAGAATCTATTTTTATGTACAAACTATTGTTTTTTAAGTGCTTTTGGACTCGATAAAGTTATTAATTTTACTCTTCTAGGGGTTTTATGGCATATAACAGGCGCAACATCAGGTTTTGGTGAAGTATTCCTTATTTTAGTTTTGTTCATATCACTATTACTTTCCTCATTGTACACTAATTTGATATCTTCTGTTTCTTCTGCAGTTACATCTTCATTTAATTTTTTATCTGTTTGTAAAGCACTGACTTCTGATTTAATATTTTGATCATCCACTGCTTCATTCAATTTCTGTTTATTAAGTTCTTCAGGCTGATGTATTGTTGTATCGGTTGAATCAGATTTTACAAGATCAATATCCATTGCACAATCATCAATATCAAAGGTTGAAATGTTGCTTTTGATTACATTGTCTTTGACTACACTTTTTGATTTTTTGCCAGAACTTTTACATGTATCTGTTAAAACTGTATCAGGATTTTTCATTTTATAAATTTTACCTAGTTCACCTTCTTGAAAATGTATTATGGAACAGTAGCCATCGCTCGAAGAAACAATTAAAATTTGACCATCACTGGACCTGTAGGAGAAAAAAAGAAGTTGAAAATTAGACATAATTTACGTAGAAACATATAATAAATAGATAAATAAAATGATAGTATAATAATTACCATGAAAGATCATTCAATCTGCCATAATGAATAAATGATATCACACCAATTGGACAAATTTGTTGCGTATCATAAATTAATACAGAACTTTGTGTTGCAACGGCAAATATCATCCTATAAGGCAACATTATCAGCGCATTTGGTCCATCCTCCCGCAATTCAAAATATACTGGACAACATCTTACTGCTATAGTACATTCATTCATAGTAGGCAAAATCATTATTGGTCTAAAAAAAAATTGTTAAAATTGATAAGCTTTTTCTAACAATGAATGAAATTCAGGGAAAGGAATCAGAAAATTTAATACTGACTCTTTCATATTTTTCCTAGAGAAAACAATCGTCGCATTTGATATAGTTTCTGTAGTCTCTTGTGATTCAATTATTCCAGATGGAACCAAAATCAATGATCCATCTATCGAAAAGGTCAGCCTGCGAAAGAACGATTTGAATGTGTCGTCGTAAAATAAACGTACCATCTTTTCCTCCAAAGGACTACCAGATCGTGCTGGAATTGTGGACTTATAAATGCGTTGAACAACTTTCTTTGTAGCAACGTTTATTAAACGACAATATCTAAAAAATAAGAAATGTCTTTTAATACAACACTGAAATTTATAAAATGTTTGATAATAATTGGCATAATATATAATATGGATTACATACCTATCTGTACTAATAGTGCATACATATTGATTGCAAGGATCCCAGGACACCCCTTGGACAAAACCTTTATGATCTGATACTATTGTTTTACGTTCTTTCTGAATATCCCATATTATAGCAGTATTATCAACGGATCCAGAAATTAAAGAATTAGAGTCTGGTGACCAGCTGATGTCATAGACATCTTCAATGTGACCTCTCAATACTTTCCAGGAGGTCCATTGTTCTTTATTTTCAGTATCACTTGAAGATGGAGAGGAGTCTTGTCCCTCTTTCTCCTTGACTTTCCACAAAATAATAACTGATTCTATATTAAAATCAATATTAGTATTAATGTGTTAAAACAGAAACAATGTAATAACATGTAGATATAACAATAACTAACCATCATCTCCTGATGCTAGAATTTCTTTTGACGGAGAAAATCTCACAATATTTACTGCTTTTTGATGACGATCTAAATCTACTGCAAAATTCACAGTAGCTCCACCACACTCGGTTGTTGTTAAGTGCCAAATCTGTGTTTAAACATAATTATTTAAAATATATTCTACAAACACATACATGCAAATTCTTTGTCAGAGTTTTAAATATGTTATAATAAATCTAATTATTTTAGAAATATATTATTAAAAAAATCTTTCAAAAAATATAATAGAAAACATTTGATAGCTTTGATTGGAGGATTCTATCCTATTATCAGTATGTTTATTCCATTATTTCTATTAAAGTTAAAACAATACTTATATATATAAGTGCAATTATATATATATATATACAATAGTGCCTTTATATATAATCTTTTTATATTACCAAAACGTGACAGTCTGCTCCTCCAGTCGCTATTCTCCAAAACGGTTCTCCTTTCAAATTTTTGCATGTACCATTCTGTATATCGACGCTTAGTACCGGATCACGATTGTGCCACGAAATTTCAGGAGTAGTAACCTTCATTATCTCGATTAAAATTAATAGACACGACTCTCGCACGTATCACGAGATAATAAGTACATAAAAGAAATAGAGAAAAGGTTTATCTATTACACTTAACCTTCAAGCTGTCAGAGTATTCGCGCCAAAAATATATCGCATGACGAACATGAGACAGAAACAAATCAGATTCTTTGCCTCGTTCCATTTGCTGATACTCTCTATGAGAAGAATATGTACTTGAACATTTCTGTCAAAAGGTCTGTTTATTGTAGCTGACCTGGCTGCACTAGTTCAGAGTTTATCTTTCTCCTTTCAATGCTGAAAGAAAAAGATAAACTCTGAACTAGTGCAGCCAGTTGAGCTAAAAAAAAAAACAGACCTAAAGAGACTAACCTAGGTTTCTCTCTGGCGTGAGAGAGCTAGGGACTTTTAACGACACGTTTTGGTGCGATCGTTCCCGCGCAAACGAGCGCCCGCCCGACACGATCGCCGTCAAAATATCCGAATGTGCATGCGCGTAACCGTTGTGGTTGCGCGGGCCGCTGCTTCATTCGGCTTTCAGCGTTCGGTGTTGGCGTGTCGTCCTAGCTTGTTCGTAGGCTCTCTCTTTCTCTCTCTCTCGCACACGGAAAAGCAAGCGTACTCGATTACGGTGAAACATGTCCGGACGCGGCA
>NW_027328683.1:0-46603 GCF_047496725.1 Anoplolepis gracilipes
TACTTTCTATAAAATACTCTC
Organism: Anoplolepis gracilipes; assembly: GCF_047496725.1. NCBI lineage: Eukaryota > Metazoa > Arthropoda > Insecta > Hymenoptera > Formicidae > Anoplolepis > Anoplolepis gracilipes. The sequence goes on from NW_027328683.1 coordinate 22, forward strand.
CTTAAATTTATATAAATAAGATTTTTAATTATTATTAATTATTTTATTTATAGATAAGTTTTTTAATTTTAATTTTAATAATATATTTTTTTTTTATAAATACATATAATTAAAATAGTCAATTATTAAATTTAAATAAAATTACTCTCTCCCTCTGAATTTTATTTTAACTAATTATACTTTTTTAATTCTATAATAACTAATTATTTTTAAAAAATCAATTTTTATAATAATTTTATTTATAATATTTTATTATTTAATTTATTAATTAATCTTTATAACTACTTTAATTTTAATAAATTCTTTTATTATTTTTACTAATACAAATTTAATTTAAATTATTTATTTAAATTTACTTATAACCTTTTTTTAAATTAAATTTACTTATCATATTTAATTTTAACTAATGATTAATAGTCAATTTTCAAAAATATTATACTAATTTATATTTATTTAATTAAAGTAAGTAAGCTAATTCTCTAAGCTTTTAGGTTCATACCCTAAATATAGAAATTTTATCTTTCTCTTATTTAATTAATTATTTTTGCTATTTAAATTTTATTAATAACTAAAAATTTATTTAATGATATGCCTGATAAAAGGATTATTTTGATAGAATAAATCATACATAATTTATATATGTTTTCATTTAAATTAATTTTTTTAAATATTTAATAGATTTAAACTATCTCAAAAAATTTCAAAAATTTTTATGCTTTATAATACATTAAAATATAATATTAATATTCAATATTTATTCAAAGTTTAATACAACTAAAAAATTAATTTTATTTATATGCATCATAATTTATTCATAAAATTTTTTTTAATGTCTTATTTAATTTATTTTTCTTTTATTTCTTTATTTTTATACGATTTATTAATAATTTGTATTATTATGGAAATTAATAATTTTTTATTCATTTGTTTTTTATCAATTAAATTAAAAAATAAAAAAATTATTTTTTTATATTATCTCATTCAAGCTTTAGCTTCCTTAATAATAATGTTAACTTTAATTATTAATAATTTTATATATATACAAATAAATTTTATTATAATCAATTTTTTTATCTCTATTATAATTAAATTAGGGATCCCCCCATTTCATTCATGAATCCCTTCTGTAGCTATTTTTTTAGATTGATATTCATTATTTATTTTTTTAACAATTCAAAAAATTATTCCTTTATACATAATTTCACTTATTAACCCTCCAATTTTTTTACTATATTTTATAATTTTAACATCTGCATTTATCTCCGCCTTTAAAATAATTAATTCAATAAATTTTAAAATTTTATTAAGATTTTCTTCAATTAACCAAATGTTTTCTTCGATTAACCGGATAAATATTAATTTTAATTTATTTTAAAACCCTAATCTGATTTTCATATTTAATATTCTATACACTTATCCCATTAATTATTATTATAATTTTTATATATTTTAAAATTTCATTTAGATTTTCTTTAAAGTAATAACTTTCCTTCAATTAATTTTAATTTAATTTGTTTGTTATTAATTTTTAATTTAGCCAGAATTCCCCCACTAACGTTTTTTAATTTTTAAATGAACTTAATCTATATTTTTTTATTAAATTCAAATTTTTACTTTATTTTTATTTTAATGATTTTAAATTCTTTCATTTTAATTTATTTTTATTAATTTAATAAATTAATAATATAATTTTTATTTATACCGCATTCGAGGTAATAATCCTCGCATAAAAATAATCAAAGATCTTATTAAATTAATTATAACAAATATTAACATAGAATATAAAAGTAAATTAGTAAATAAAATAATTCTAATAAATCTAAAAAAAATAATCATACCATATTCAGATAAAAAAATTAATGTAAATCCCCCCCTAAAATATTCAATTATTAAACCCCGAAACTTAACTCTGATTCGCCCTCAATAAAATCTATAGGGCTACGATTTAACTCAGCCAAAATTCTAATAAAATATAACAAAAATAAAGGATATAAACTAACTAAATACCAAATATAAATTTGATATTTATAAAAATCCAAAAAAGAGTATCTTTCTCTTATAATTATTAAAATTAAAATAATTAAAATAAACCTTACTTCATAAGATAATATTTGAGCAACAGATCGCATAGACCCTATTATTGAATAAATTGAATTTGCTGACCATCCTATAAAAATAATGAAATACCCGCCAATAGATATAAAAATAATTATTAATAAAATAGAAAAATTTAAATAATAAAAATTAGTAGCAAACGGATATAATAATCATATAGATAATATAGTTACAAATCTCATTAAAGGAGTCAAATAAAATAATCGATAATTAGATTTATAAACATAAAATAATTCTTTATTTAATAATTTAATAGCATCGCTGAAAGGTTGCAAAATACCAACTAACCCGACCTTATTAGGACCTTTACGTATTTGTACATATCCTAAAAATTTCCGCTCTAATAAAGTTAAAAAAGCAATCCCTAACAATAAAATTAATAATAAAATTAATAAATTTAATAAATTTAAAACTAAATAATAATAAATATTTTTAATTATTACTTATATAAATTATTTTTATATATTTATAAATTCTAAATTTATTACACTATTCTGCCAAAGTAATCTACAATTTTTATAAAATTAATATTATTCTTTAATTTAAAAAAAATTTCAAATAAAAAGTCCTTTCGTACAAATTTATTTACACTTTAATTATAGATAAAATCCGATCTGGCTTACGCCGATCTAAACTCAAATCATGTAAAATTTTAATAGTCGAACAGACTAAATAATTAAATTTTTCCATCTAATTTTTATTTTAATTCAACATCGAGGTCGCAATCATTTTTTATAATATGATCTTAAAAAAAATATTACGCTGTTATCCCTAAGGTAATTAATTTTTCAATAATTTTTTTTAAAACTTATTCATATTTTCATAAATATATGATTATCTATTAAATAAAATTAAAAAAGTTTATAAAATTTTTTAATCCTCCCAACTAAATATAATTTTATACTAAATTTAAAAACTAATGTATTTTAATAAAAATTATATTAAATTCTATAGGGTCTTATCGTCCCATAATATTATTTGAACATTTTTATTCAAAATTTAAATTTTTATTATTTAATTTAAAAAGCTTAAATCTCATCCATTCCTTCATTCCAGCCTCCAATTAAAAGACAAATGATTATGCTACGTTAGCACAGTCAAATTACTGCGGCTATTTAATACACATCATTAAGCAGAACAAATCTTTAATTATTTTCTAAAAACCATGTTTTTATTAAACAGGCGTCAGTCATGATGCCCCGGAGTCGTTCCATCTCCAACTGGAGGTCCGACCCCTCGGCCGGTCTCTCGAGCTAAGTAGCCGAGAGAAATATGGCCATCAGGAGGTCCTCGTCCACAAGATTGTGGACGGACCACAGCGGAGAGAGTATCCATGCCGCCTGGCGGTGGCGAGTGAAGCACCTGTGGAGGGACTACCCCCGAGCGGAACTCTACGTGTCTGTCATCGGACAACGATTCCCGCTCGAGGATGACCCTCTATTTGCTTGCATTTCGCAGGGCGGAGGGAATGGCCTACGTTAGGTTGTGACCAAACCGTTCAAATTTATTGGTCCCCTATAGGGCCTATTAAGACGCTCTACCCGAGCACACCCCGAAGACCTACACTACACCTCTCTCATCTGAATTGCAGGCCACGGTCGTCATCCACTTTAACCGCCAAGTGGAAAGGTAAGTATTTTCCGGGTCAATACTCGACCCGAGCTTCTTCGAATGAACTGATTCTGACCGGATTTTTCCGAAATATCCAGGTTTTCTGCAGCTCCACAGCTTCACGATCCTCTAGCTTCAGCCTTCGCGTCTACGGCACCGCTATTCGATCCACGGTCCGCTCAATGTCGGATCAAGAAAGGCAATTGACGAAGTAAGTATTCAACAAGGTAAGTATTGAATTGAATTTAAATATTTTACTTCTTCTTCTTTTCCTTTCTTTATCGTGCAACAATTCTACAAAAAGTCTTTCCGTGTTACGCGTATTTCAATTTACAAAATTAACCGCTTTGTACGGAGACAGGATCGGGTTACAATTTACGAACCGACCAGCTTCTATTAAGAACGACTGATTCTAACGACCGACTGACCTCGAGGCCAGTCCGCTCTCGCCTTTTATAGGAGTGATTTCCCCTTTTTCGACTTCCGCGTGCGCGCCATCTAATGTTTTTGCGTAGGTCGACTTTAGCCAGGTCGAGTTTGACCAATTTAAGTCTGCTCAGGTTGATCAAAGTAGCGCTGGTCCTCGCTTGTCCAAACGTCCAACGATCGCATGCCGACTCCAGGCACCTTGTGCCAGAAAACAGCACCGCTCGCGCACAATACCCCGACGTCCACCCGGATCATTCGCACCATCAGCGCGATGCCAAACGTTGTTCTGCTGCCACTGCTTTATCCAATCGCAGCCGTACCGCATATTCTATGTTAACCCGATCAAACTTACAAATCCCATTGCTTGGTTTATCGTCTCGTTAACACATGGATATATGTACCATCCTCATTTAATTTAATATTAAGAATAAACACAAAAAAAAGAACCGGTACTGATAACTAAAATAACCCTTTTGATAATGTTTTAACGCACCTACAATTTACTTAATTAATAAACTCAAAATAGTGTCTTGTCAAAATCAGATATAAATGTATGAGTAACCAAACGCAACTTATTTTAGTAACGCAAAACAGAATTCAGCATAAGGCCATGTCCAGAGTACAAAAGAAAATAACTTTAACATATATGCGTCTTAGTTTCTAAACGCATCGCAGATAACAAAACTTGATACCAGATCGGGTCGAAATCCAACAGCAGCACAACAATAGTAAACAAAAACTAAAAATCGAACTCGGTCTTTCACACTTACAATTTTAGTTAAAATAGTTAAGTCGGCTTAATGCCCTGTTATAACCACGTATAACAACGTTAATCATCAAACGCAAATTGTCTTTATTAAAAAAATAAAAAACAAAGTTTGGCATAGGGCCATGTCAAAAAAGAACAAAATATAAGATATCATCGATGCCTTCATAAACCAGAAAATAAAATTTATTTGAACAAAATCAAATCGCACGTCGCCAACCAGCACTCGCCTCTCACTCCGTGGTTCGCGCGCCCACTACTCCACTCGTTGCAATACCAACTTGCGGTCGTCGGTCCAGGTCGACGTCCCCCGCTAGCTCTCGGTCAGGGTCAGCCAGGTCCACTATGGATTCTCCGCCCCGCGGAAAAAGGTGTCTCATGCCACCGGTATTTAGCAACCGGAGGTCGTTGCTAAATACCGGTTTGCTGCCGCCCACTCTTCTACCAAATGCCCGCAGAGATTTGTGCTGGCGGCAAACCCCCATGCTAAAGACCATGCGTTGAAGTTCCCAGCGTGAGGGTCGGCCAGGAGCGGCTGTACCGGACCAACCAGTCCGTTAATGTGTCCAGCCGCTCCCTGAATTCCCCCAGAGGGAGAGGCAAGTACACCCCCATCCCCTCCCTTGACCGCCACCTTGTCGTGGTGGGAGGGCTCACCCGAAGACATTTTGGGTGCCCAGAGCGGTCAGTACGAAGTCCTCGGACTTTCTACAATTGCTCCCCAAGTTCTGGGAAGTGCTCCCCAGTCTCGGGGGGGCTCCTCCTGGGGTGGAAGAGTTCTTTGCATCCTGGGGGGACGGGGCCCACTTCCCCGCAGGGGCAACCCTCTTCCGAGGGGACCCGTATGTGGTAAGGGACGGCAACCCGAAATTTAAACGCCCGGTGGCACGGCACCGTTAGGGAAAGACATTGCACGGGGCTGCTGCTCCAGTCTTTCCCGCCGAGCATGGGGTTCAGCCCTTTTCAGAGCTCCCTTTTCGGGGCCACGGGGGGGATGTGGGTGCCGTTCCTTTTTGTGCCTGGGGCCGGGACGGCAGCGCGGGATCTTCTGCGTCGTTCGCGGTCTGGCATGGGGGAAGACAGCGTCCCACAGTAGGGTGAGAGACCCTTTGTTTCTGTGCAAACGGCGGAAGGACGTGGCCCTCTCTGTACGCGCACAGAGGCGGGGTGACTGTTGCCGGGCCACTCAGACGTATTCTGAGCTCAGGCCGGTAACAGTGCCTCAGGGTGCTAGTGGAGAGCCTTGGCTCTCTCGTCTCAGCGTCCCTGAGGAGGGCCGCCTCCCGGGCCACTCGAACGTATTCTGAGCTCGGGCCGGGGAGCGGCGGGTGGGCCGTGTGCGCGCCGAGGGCTTACTCCGGAGGTGCAGCATCGGCCTGCCGCCGGGGCCGCTCGGACATATTCCGAGGCAGGGCCCGGCGGCGCGATGGGTGCCACCGGCGGTGCATCGCGACCGTTCCCCTTTCCGAAGCGGTGCACCGCCGGTGCCCTCCTCGAGGATTGTCGAGGAGAGGGTGTTAACACGGTATGCTGGTCGCCACGGCGGGTAAGACGGGTAGGGGACAGCTGCTCCGTCCCAACCGTCCGTGGGGCCCTCCGGGTGGCGCCGCCCCTTGCAGTGTCCGAGGTCAGACACAGAACCCCTGAAAGCCCATGAGGACGTCAAAACCCCATGGGTCAGTAAGGGGCTGAGATCCAGTGCCGGTGCTGTCTTTGGCCGCCGGCCCGTGGTGTATCTCGACCCCCCGGGGAAACTTGGGGCCCCTCGTCGGGAGCGTTACGAGTCATGTTTCGGGGCGCTTTCGACGGCGGTGAAGATATACCCTGGTCGAGGGAGCTGCAAGGGGAAAGTGGGATTATTTTCAAATGGACCCATCAATAAATAATATTATAAATAAAAAAAATAATAACAACGAGGAGGGAAAAAACGCTGGGGAAAGAATCTGGTCGCGGTCCACCTGTCCGTTGCGTTCAGGGCGATATATCCGAAGATTCCTCTTCGGTTAGGATGACGCTTAGGCGTCCACGTCAGGTTCCCTACAGGAGCAGTGCGAGGTTAGCCTCTGCAACAAACAGAGAACACGTGGTTAGGATGGAGAAGTTGCGCATCACTAGGATTGAAGATGTTAACTTCCAACTCCCCCTCACCCGTCGGAAGGAAACCGAAGGGACGATGGAGAACCCACTTCCAAGCACGAGTGGGATGAGGCATGACCCCCCTCCATCCCCGTTGATGAGTGCGAAGGACAACGAGGTCAGGCCAGTTGCGGAAGATTTTTCTGCACGTGTGTTGGGAACAACCATTCCTGGCTCAAGAAGGAGAGGACTTCCGCTCATGATGAGAATATGGAGGCAGACTCCATAGATGGCGAGGAGATCCGCGATAAGATCGCAGAGGAGAATGACAATATTTCTGTCACCAGTTCGGTGGCAGAAAATATAGTCAAGGAGCAAAAGGAGAAACGGGGCAAAGGCCATCAACCGGTCATCGGCAAACATGTCGGAAGGCGCCAAAAAAAGAAGGAAGCTCAAAGACGCAGAAAAGAAGAGAAGAGAGATAGAAGGGCGGCAGAGTCGCTGCTTCCGGATCCTTCTAAATCAGCGAGGTGGAACGTCTCCTCAACGATGAAAAGGAGATGGAAGAGTTGCTCTTGCTGGAATCCACCGAGGTAATTGCGGCGCAACTCATGGAGCATTCCACCATCCTATATAAGGTGGCGGACTGCTCCAACGGAATGAAAGGGTCTCTGGTCAGGAAGGTCAAAGACACTGTAGTCCTGCTGAGAGCAGCTACAACAGTTATGGCCAGACAAATCAGGGAGGGAGAGAACCCTGAGCTTAAAGAATTCCGTAAGGAACTGACAAAGCTCCGGGAGGAAAATGCGGAGTTGAAAAGGGAGGTGCGAACTAGAAAGCTCCTCTTCCTCCCTTGTATTTTTACCCGCCCCATACTCTTCCTCATCTAGGGACATTACCCAGAGAACACTTCCGAGAGGAAGAGGCTGGTGGTGAGGTCGGATGAGGAGGATTATCGGAATCCCACCTCTCCTTGTTTGCCACGGGAGGGACTGCCCCCTCTCCCCTTCCTATACAGGGGGAAAAGGATATAAGGGAGGATATGAAGATGGACACAGCAGTCCCCCCGGCAAGGACAGGTCCCGTAAGACAGGCGGGATCGACGATCAAAGGGGTACCGCGGCCATCGAAGGCCTTCCCTCCGAATCTGCCCGAGGAGCTGAGGGCAAAATATAATGAGCTGATGGACCAAAAGGATGCAGTTCTAGCACTCCTGGATCCCATCGCGAAGCAAGATGGAGACGCTAAGGCTCTCTGGAGCGGTGGTTGCTCCAAAAAAGCTTGTTCCGGCTCCGCTTCCTGTCCCGTCTACCGCTGGAGAGGAGGCTAAGGCCTCTAATCCCCGGGGAAGACAAGAGCAGAATCACGTGGGACCCGCTCCCACGGCGGGCCTGACGCAAAAACGAGAGGGACCGCGAGAGGGTGGAGAAGAGGAGGAGGAAAGGGGAAAAGGCCCGCGGAGGGCAAGATCCACTGAAAGCGGGACCCCAGCCGCCTCCCAAAAAAAAAGGAAAAGCTGCCTTCTCCAAACCCAAAAGGGGCCGACAAGGCCCTGTGAAGGGCAGACACAAGCCCTCAAGGGTAAGGCGAAACCCACCGAAAAGACAACACTTTCGCCTCCCCCGCTCACAGGAAAAAAAAAAGACGCATGGTCGTAGGAGGTGGTAGAGCGTAAAGCTCGCAAAAAAACCACCAAAAAAGGTGACAATCGGGCTCCGGCAACCACGAATGTTAAGGCGAAGGCAAAGGAGCCAGGCAATAAACCACAGGGCCCTCAACCTAAGCCTGCGATGTCCAATCCTCCCTCCCAACCAAAAAAGAGGGGAGGGAAAAATGGACGCAGGAGAGTCCCCCGTACAACTGCGATGGTGCTTACATGCCCATCCGGCCAATACAAGGAGAATATCTGAGACTGGCAATGAGACAGTATAGATCTCGCCAGTCTCGAAATTAATGGCCTGAAGGCCAGAAAGGCAGTTACCGGTGTCCAACTATTTGAGGTTGGGGGTCCGGACAACAAAAAAAAGGCGGATGCGTTGGCAGCCGAATGCGAGAGGTCCTCACAGGATCTAGAGGGGGTGATAAGAGGGGGAACCCCTCGAGCAGAGGGTACCAAGGAAAGGCTCTAAAAAAAAGCCCGAGGATACCCCTCTGCCGAAAGATGATGGGGAGGATACGCAGATAGAGGCAAAGCCAGAGGAGCTTGATCACCCAAAATAAATGGCGGTCAGGTTCCTCCAAGCTAACCTAAACCACGCCAGTCAGGCACAGAATTTCTTTTATCAGAGCCTGGCTGAGCGTGGCATCGGGCTGGCCATCTGTTGCTGAGCCCTATAAGATCTCAGCAAAGCTTACGTGGCTGGGGAATGCAAGAAGCACGGCGGCAATCGAGGTCGGTGCTGCAACAAATAACACCCCCCCTCTCAAATGTATTGGAAAGGGGAACGGATATGTTGCAGCAAAGTGGGGGTCCACAACAATAATTAGTTGCTATGTCCCCCCTAGTTGAAGTCCTGCCCAGTTTGACTCACTCCTTCAACAGGTGGGGGATGTTGTCAGAAACATACTCCCTGCCGATCCACTCATAATAGCTGGAGACTTTACGTCAAGTCTCCGGCACTGGGTGAGTCGAGGCAGGACACCAGGGGAACTACCCTGGTGAGGTGGGGTGAATTCGCTCGGCCTTCACGTTATTAACGAAGGCCGAGTGAGCACATGTGTCCGGCCCCAAGAGGAGTCGATCGTGGATATAACGATCGGCTCCAGAGGGGGCCAAGAGGTGCGAGGATGGCGCGTGGTGGGTGACTCGAGAGGGGAAACCTTTTCGGACCACCAATACATTGAATTTGTCCTGGACGCCGTGCATTACTGGGTACATCACCCACCTCGAGGCGGGGACACAGGTAGGTGGACCCTCACAAAGCTGGACCCCAAGAAACTAGAAGAGGCCTTAATGACCATTTTGTGGGGTATCCCGGAGGGAGAGGAAAGGCGGGACATTAACCTGGATGTGGAATGGTTGCGGGGCGTTATGCGCGAAGTCTGCGACGCAGCCATGCCACGCGCCAGGGTCCTCCGCCCACGTCACGCCGTCTATTGGTGGACGGAGGAAATAGCGCAATTAAGGCGCTCCTCTGTCCAGGCGCGACGCACCCTCTTCGTATTCCCAGAAGAAGAAACCCGGAGATCCGAGAGGAGGCCTTGGCTGCCTATAGGGCCGCAAGATGCGCCCTTAGCGCCACTATCAGGAAGTCCAGGGCCAGTTGTTGGGATGAGCTACTGTCATCCCTCAACACGGACCCATGGGAGCGTCCATACAGAATAGTTCTGAATAAGTATAGGAACTGGACACGCCCCCCGTCACGGAATCCCTGGATACTCCCGTCCTCAGGAATGTTGTGGACACCCTCTTCCCGCTAGTGGTTTAGGAGTCCACACTCAACTGGGGTCCCGGCCTGGGGGGACCTTATGAACTAGAGGAGGACGAGGAGATATCCAGCAACGAACTTCAGCGCGCCGTCAAAAGAATAGGATCAAGAAAAGCTCCTGGCCCTGACGGCGTGCTTGGAAAGATATGGGTCTGGGCACTGGACTTTCTGGGAGAACGTCTGAGGTACATATTTAATAAATGCCTCAGACATGGCGCTTTCCCCCAGCAATGGAAGCAGGCTGAATTGGTCCTGCTCCCCAAGGAAGGCAAGGAAGAAGGAACCCCGTCGGCATATAGACCAATATGCCTGCTGGACGAGGTCAGCAAGATCTTTGAGAGGATCATTGCAAAACGACTTGTTCGACATATATCCCGAGAGGGTGGTCTCCACGAGGAGCAATATGGCTTCCGCGAGGGACGTTCGACTGTGGATGCGATTAGTCGTGTTACGTCCCTCACGGAGGAAGCCGTGGAAGGGGGCGGGGTGGCACTTGCGGTATTACTAGATATCGCAAACGCCTTCAACACCCTGCCCTGGGATAGAGTAATGGATGCCTTGTTGCAATACAGGGTCCCTCCCTACCTTGTGGAGATCATCAATAGACAATATTTCCGGGATAGGAGCCTGGAGTTCGTCACACAAGACGGACTCCAATGCCGACGGGAAATTCGATGCGGGGTTCCGCAGGGGTCAGTCTTAGGACCCCTACTGTGGAATCTCACATACAACCGAGTCCTTTGCCTTCCTCTCCCTCGTGGCTGCCACGCCATCTGCTATGCAGACGACACATTAGTGGTGGCCGCGGGGAGCAGCTGGGGGATACAGCAGCCAAGGCCGAGACAGCGGTGGCAGTTGTGGTACAAAGCATCACTGGTATGGGTCTTAGAGTGGCAGCTAAGAAAAAACCGAGGCTCTTTACTTTCACAGTAAATCCTCTGGGAAACCGCCAAGGACTCATATCCGGGTGGGAGATACTTCTATCTCGGTGGGGAACCGGCTTAAATATCTCGGTCTCCTACTGGACGGCGAGTGGAAGTTTGGACACCACTTCAATGTCCTTGCCCCCAAGGTGAAGCGCTTCTCCACGGCGTTGGGTAGGCTCCTGCCAAACCTTGGGGGACCGGATGGTTGAGTCCGCCGTATATACATGGGCACCGTAAATGCGGTGGCCCTGTATGAATGCCCAATATGGGCGACGGATCTCGTGGCCATGCGTTATGCAAAGGACAAGTTCCGACGCATACAGCGCAGCATGGCCGTGAGGGTGATAAGGGCCTACCGCACGGTGTCCCATGCGGCGGCCACGGTCCTGGCGGGTTCGCCCCCCTTGGAGTTCCTGACCGCAATGTACGCGGAGCGGTATAATTGGGAAAGGGGGCTCAGGAGGGGTCATGGCCCTCTACCAGCCAGGGTCAAGAAGACCATCCGGATCCACGCCCAGCGGTCTATGGTGGAGAGATGGAGTGCCCACCTATCTGACCCGAAGACTGCGGGTTAAAGAACCCGCGTTGAGGCCGTCCGGCCCTGTCTACAAGAATGGTTAGACAGGGCCCGAGGTGAGGTATCCTTTAGGATGACACAGGTGCTCACCGGGCATGGGTGCTTTGGTGAGTACCTGTATCGAATCGGCAAGGAAGGTACCCGGCCTGCCACCATTGTAAGGAGGTGAGAGACACGGCGCGGCACACGCTGGAGAAGTGTCCGGCGTGGGACACGCTGCGCCGTGATCTCTGTTCAGTGATTGGCAACGACCTCTCGTTGCCAACCATGGTTACAAAGATGTTGGGTGATGAGAGATCCTGGAAGGCGATTGCCTTCTTCTGCGAACAAGTTATGACGCAGAAGGAGGCGGCCGAGCGCATACGCCGACAAGAAGAGGCGGCGGCAGAAGCGGCGATTGCGGCCGCTGCAGCGGCTGTTGTAGATGACAGCAGCGAGGAGGAACAGGAGAAGGAGAGTGACTCCGATGGGAGCTTGGGTCCCTCCTTGCATCGGCTACCCCCACTGACAATGAAGCTAAGGCCTTGACGAGCAATTGAGGGGGGACAATCCAGTCGCCCTCTCCTCAAAGGAGAAGATGACATTAGAGGGGGGCATGGTTGGGGATTGGATGTCTCCACCAAGTGCTCCCCTCCCCCTTATTAGCCCCCCTAGTAACAAACAGGATGGCGAGGAGGTAATAAGATCCCTCCTCATGGTCGCTAAACGCGAATGAGAGAATTAAAAAAGAGAGGGGCCAATAGGCCCCTCTATAAAAACCACACCTCAACGAAAGGTGGCTGGAATGATGTTCCCCCAACCAGAGACGAACGTCTGCTTTAGAGACGGTTGCGTCTCTCCCTCGGGACCTGGGTAGTGCAGGCGGGGGCCTGCATTGCCCTGTGTCGGGTCCCAGAGGAAGGTGAACGGGCGGCGTGGCCCCACTCGTTCACAAAAATAGAAGAAATCAGGTAGGACATCAACAGTCCTATCTGGGAAGGAGACTCAGCGAAAGTCAAATGTCGCCGAGTCTTAAGCGCGAAGGGGACCCACAGTCAGGGATACCGAAGTAATGTAACTGCGAGTCCCGGGTCCCTGCCTGCCCCTCCATCGCGCGGAAGGCCACCGCAGGAGTTTTAGTTGGTAGTCCGGTGGTCCAATATGATCAGGACCACCGGGAGTCCAACATAACCACCATCCCTCTCCCGAGGGTGGTGGTATGCATCAAGCATTTCTCCTGCGTCAAAAAAAAAAGGTACACCCCATCACCACGGTGGTCCCCCACTGGACGGCCACCAAATCGTCTTCTTTCTCTAACATGGAGGCCAGAGCGGAATTCGCCGTCCTCGGTCTCCATGTTATGGACACGGAGCCCCGATCGTCCCGCACCCAAATCGGCCACCCCCAGGCCATAACCCTCTGCTGCGAGGCTGTGGACAAAAACGTCCTGCGCCTTGCGGCAGTGGTTCAGTTTGGCCTGAAAGATTTTAGCCTTCATTTTGGTTATTAAAGGCGATCAGGTCCTTCAAGGAATCTTCTGTCCCCACCTGGAGATTCCCCCAACCCTCCCCATCTAGGGGATAATCGGTAAGTAGACAATAGGTGGGGGAGGGTGAGGGCGACGTGGTTGCCGCTTCTGTTACAGATTCCAGGGTTGGAAGGTGGAGGGGGACAGAGGGGAGAAGAAGTGTTTTTCCTTTTCCTCCTTCCTCCCGTGGGCCCTCTACTACCTTAACCTTCACAGGTGGGGATTGGGCCTCTTAAGCGTTTCCCTGTGTCAAGGATACGGGGTCCTCCCTCGCATACCTTTTTCTTTTTTCCTTCCCAGTTCTGGCATCGACGTCCGTAACTTCCTCTCTATACTTGGGTAGCACAGCTACCTCAGGGGTTGCGGGGTAAGGATGGGCGGACGCCGATCCAAACGGGATATTCTCTTTCTTTTTGGGGGAGAGGGGGACGGCAGGGGGTTTGGTCCTCACGGCCCCTCCCCCTTCCTTTGCCGGTTTTTTCGGCTAAGGTTTTGTTACGGGGCAGACTTGCCGTCCAATCAAATGGTTGGACGGCCGCCCGCGCCCTGCACAAGTCAAACAGCTCGGGGTCTTGGCCGGACAGTCCTTGGGTGTGTGAAGTTAGCATCTCAAATGTTAGAATCTCAAAAATAAACTTTATATTTACTTGCATCCAGCATAGTTCTACAGTTCCTGATAAGTTTTAACAAAAGTTCCGTCCAATTAATTATTAAAATCGAATTTTTAAAAATGAGATGCTAACTTCCGACAACACTTTACAGCATCTCACCATATTTCGAATACCTGATTACGGGGAAGTAAGAATAAAAAGAGTTCTATCGCCTAAACACGTCCTGTCAATAGTTCTGACGATTAAACAATTATTTTACCCAAAAAATTCATATTTTCGAACATAAATGTGAGATGCCGGTCGATTTTCGACAGTTCTGTTTATTTTAAGACAGTTCTAGTATAGTTTTGGTCATGTACATTAATTTCATAAAGAGTTCTCATGTTAAAAACAATTAAAAATATTTTTAAACAATTATTTTTCCAAAAATCGCGTATTTTTTAATATAAAGCTGAGATGCTGGTCGATTTTCGACAGTTCTGTTTATTTTAAAACAGTCTAGTATAGTTCTGGTCATGTACATTAATTTCATAAAGAGTTCTGATGATAAAAATAATTAAACAAATTTTTAAACAATTGTTTTGCCCTAAAATCGGGTATTTTCTTATAAAGCTGAGATGCTGGTCATTTCTTGACACATATGTATATATATATATATATAATTACATTTATAATTAATTAAATATTATATACTTCCATTATTAAAAAAATGTGTTAATAAAATAATCTTTTATATAATTCACTAATAATACCATTACTGTTGCTATTAAGTAGTATAGTAATAATTAAGTCAATAATTATTTTTTATTTTTATATTATATATGTGTATATATACATACATACATACATATATTATACATACAAGGTTTCCCGAAATGACTGGTAAATATTTTAATGGCAGGTTCTTAAAACATTTTATATATATATATATATATATAATATATATACAATATATATATAATTATATAAAATTATATATACTGTTACGTCCGTGTCAGCTATATAAGAAAATTGATATATCGATCGGTCAAAAGTTTGAAAGAAAAAGGAGCGTCGCAAGAAGACGAGTCTGCTTTCGGACGTAACATATATATATATATATATATATATATATATATGTGTTACGTCCTGTCGGCTCCACATTTTTCCTCCCACGAAATGAACAATAATCGTCCGATCGGTCACAAAAAACGGATCGCGCAATAGAAAAGAACCGTTATTATCAAATAACGTTTAGACCTACTAAAAACGATATCTAAACAAATACCGGAAGGGATCAATAACGAAATCCTCTAAACAACGAAACAGGCAAACACAGCTGCATAATCTTAAGAAAGAAACAAATAATGCCGCTACGCACTGTCGGCTCCACGTTTTTCCTCCCACGAAAATGAAGCAATAATCGCCCGACTAATCATAAAAAGGATCGCGCGACGAAAAATATTTTAAAATATTGAAAACGATGTCAAAAGAAACGACCGGAAAGGGTCGATAGTGAGATCCTCTAAATGAATAAATCGACAAACACAGCTGCATAATCTTAAGAAAGAAACAAATAACGCCGCTACGCACTGTCGGCTCCACGTCTTTACCTCCTATAAAGATAAAGCAATAATTGCCCGACCAGTCATAAGAGGGCCGCGGAACGAAAAAAATGTTTTAAACATTGAAATCGATGTTCAAAGAAATGACCGAAAAGGATCGATAGAGAGATCCCCTAAATAAATAAATGGAAAGAAACAGCTGGATAATCCCAGGAGATAACCAAATGAAGAATCTTCAAATTTCCTAAGAGGCCGTACAGAGCCCACCAATCAGCAACAATCAAAAATAAGGAGGAGAAGAATCTCACCGAACGATAGCTTTTTACACGTCAAAATCTCAAAAATACTCCCGCCCAAATTGTTAACACGCCCTCAAGATTTAATATAAAAAGGGGAGACTTGCGCATTACGAAGACCAAAAAATTTAAAATCAGTCGACAGTACAGCATCAGATTCATTCGGCACAGATTTTTCGGTCGTTCGCTGATTCAAGCAATTCGTTTTACACTGCGGGAGTCCCGATTACATCTTAAAATCTATTAGAGTCAGTGCTTAACAAAGACCACCCGCCAAGTAAGACCACAACTGGAGCCACAACTACACCAGCAGCTAAAAAAAACGCAACAAATCTGCCTAAATAGTAAGTTTAATTTCCTTCTCTTTTGTTTTGTTTTTTTTTTCTCATCGTCTCTTTTCTCCTTTATTCAACCCTGTTCTTTTACTAAGTATGCCTAAAATCGCACCGACCCGCCGATTCTCGCGAGCCAACCGAGACCATAGATCGGACGACACGACCGTGTGCGAAATCGCGCCGTAACACATATTACATTTTCGTAAATCTTTATTATTATTTTTTTTCCTCTTATTATAAACCATTGTAACAAATATCAACCAGAATAAAATCTTTAGAATCGCACTCTTTCCTCCTCTTTTCTGGTTGATGACCTCCGTACTTATGTAACACCCGCGATCCACACACACACACACACACACACGCACACACTCATACAAATAATTTTAAAGCCGATATTAATAAGATCATATGTAAAATGGTAAGAATTAATTGAATAAATATTAATCTAAAAATTAAAATGATCGGTAAACTTATTTAACTCTCTCACTCCCTCCACGCAAAAGATCATATAAGGTCCCGTCCCGCGTAAAAGAGATTCAATTCTCTTACGAAAAAGGGACCACCGAGAGAACGTTCGCATAACAGAGTAATAACGACACCCGTCGTTTACTTGTTTGCTAACCTGCAGCTCGCTCGACCGAGTCACTCGTCGATAAGACTTTTGACATCGGAACAGTTCTTGTTACGCCCTTTCTCTGACTCATCCTCTCTACGGGCCTGGACGTAACATATATATATTTATATTTTATATATAATTATACATAAAAATATATATATGTATTTATGAAAATAAATAAAAAAAAAGAAAATAAATAGAGTTTTTAATTTACTTTAAATTAATATTTAATATTAATATATGTATAATTTAATCATTAATATTTAAAAAAATTTTATGAAGATATCTAAATTTTTGTAATATTACGCAGCATAACGTTATCTTCCGTAAATTAGTTACATTTTTATATAAGTATTGTAAATTTACAGTTAAATGCTCGTTAGTTCATTTGTGACAAACCATGAATTCGATCAGATATTGATATTGTGTTATAAACCCGGTAAAAAATTTTTATATATAATCAGACAAAAATAGTCGTATCTAATTATACAAATTTATACGAAAATATACGAAATTTGTCCATTTTATATATAATTATTAATAATTATACATAAAATGTTGCAGGCATTGTGTATAAGTATGTATAAGCTTACATATACATAATTCTAATTGTAGCTATCAATCCATTTATATATAAATATACGTAACGTTTTATACGGTGTCATCTATAATAAGGACTCCTCCGGAAGGGAGGACGCTCTTCAGGCGGGCGCGCTAAGGCCCTCGCGTAGTGTCTTCGTTACTCCTCAACCCCCGCCCAGCCACGCTCCGGCTTAAGGGCTTTCGCCCCCGGCGTACTATGTGGCGCTCACCATCATTTCCGCCGCGACCGTCGCGTCTGTAGCAGGAACCGATTCGTACGCGTCCGACACCCAGGTATGCATGCCGGTGC
The DNA here is from genome assembly GCF_047496725.1 of Anoplolepis gracilipes. Lineage (NCBI taxonomy): Eukaryota > Metazoa > Arthropoda > Insecta > Hymenoptera > Formicidae > Anoplolepis > Anoplolepis gracilipes. The sequence continues at coordinate 17,754 of NW_027328683.1, forward strand.
TATGCATCCTGCCCGAGCCGGGGTCCAAGAGGAAATCCGGCTAAAGATGCGCTCTTAACTATCCCTCCACTCCGGTTTCCCGGGGCTTCGGGACAGAGCCTCCCCACCACGTCAAGGTGGCGCATCATCGGGGAGGAATCTAACCTTTTTTTTTTTTTTTTTTTTTTTTTTTTTTTTTTTTGTTACGAGGGGGAAATGCCTTTACGCATCCCCGGCCTGGTATTGGTTGGCCGGGGTATGTGGGACTCGCCGGCGCTATAGAGGAAGCACCGGAATGCCCACTAAAACCCCCCCGGGTATCCTTCCCAGACGGTTTATGCAGAAAGGAGGGCCTCGCCATCGGCACTATCCCTCCTCCTGCCCGTCTCGTACACACACACGCTTGGACCTGGGTCCAACGAGCACTCGCAGGAGCGTCCCTTCCCTATTACGACCCCGGGATACCAGCCGGGGTCTTCTCCTTCCCAGATTGCAGTAGACGGAGGTGGAATGTCCGTTTCCTACCCACCTCCGGCTCTGCGTCTCTCCCACACCAGAGACGTAATGGGGGGGGGGATAATCGTGTCTCCCCCTTCATCGTCATCTTCGTCCTACTTCCTTGTCCACCCCACTGCCTGCCCCGGCCCCCTGGTCCGACCGCCCACTTACTAGTGGTGGTTGGCTTTCAAGGGTGGGGGTCTGATGTTGGGGGTTCTCGCCCAAATTCCCGGGAGAGGGAGGAGGGGTCTCACCTTCTCTCCCCCCGCGTCTCTCTCGTCCTTCTCTCTCTCTTTCTCGCTCCGCCTCCTCTTTTGTGCTGATGACTACTCCACAGAAGGAGGCCACCGCTTTCCATTTGTCCTCCCCTTCTGCCATAGCCTTCACTATGCCTCTCCCACGGCCGTGGACAATTCCGCCCGGCTTTCCACCCACGCAGGGCACATCTCCAGGGTGTGCTGCGCCGAGTCCAGGGGATCAGTGCAGTGGTGGCACTTGCCCGTAGTCTCCTTCCCAATACGGTCCAGATATTCGCCGAAGCAGCCGTGCCCCGTAAACATTTGGGTCATACGGAAGGTCATTCCCCCCTTCCTTTTTTCCACCCAGGCCTCTAAGTGAGGCCCTATGGCCTCAGCCACCCTACGCCCCGCAGCTCTGCCAGACGGAGAGAGCAGCTGCTGCTTCCACCGTTCCAGCATCTTCCTATGGTGCTGCCGCCTCACCGCAATCCTCGCCCGGGGGACGATGTTCCGCCCCGCCTCCCGGAGCCCTCGCATGCGTCGGTACACATCGGTGTACATTTTCGCGAGGAGCTCCACGGGAGGAATCCCCGCCAAAGCAGTCGCCGCTTCGAACGACACTGTACGGTAGGCACGTACCACCCGTAATGCCATTTTCCTTTGGACCCCGTGCAAAATGCCCAAGGTCCTCCGGTTGCCGCTGATATCTTTGGCCCATACGGGTGCCCCGTACAGCATCATGGCGTGAACCGTCCATCCATACAGCCGCCTGACTCGACCGTCAGGGCCTCCCAGGTTCGGGAGTAGACGGCCCAGCGCGGCAGCTGCTTTCTCCAGGCGGGGAACTAACTGGGCAAAGTGCGCGGCGAAGCGCCACCCACCGTCCAGCAGTAACCCCAGATATTTAGAGGTATTTTCCACCTTCGTCTCCACCCCCTCTACCATGACCCAAAGGCTCGGCGGCACACCTCTAGCACCTGGCCGGAAAATGATTGCCTCCGTCTTCTGGGGCGCCACCCTCAGGCCCAACTCCCTGATAGCCCGCGTAATACACGCCGTCGCTACCGTGGCCAGGGCCGAGGCTTCCCTTCCGTTTTCCCCCTCGGCTAACACGATCGTATCGTCCGCGTAGCAGACGACCGTGCAGCCGGGGCGGATGGCCGTTCTTACCACCCCGTCGAAGGCCAGGTTCCACAGGAGTGGCCCGAGGACCGACCCCTGTGGGACTCCACATCCCACTCGTCTCGTAACCTCTACCGCGTCCCTGTTGGTGTAATGCAGGGAGCGGTCGCTGAGGTACGATTGGATGATCCGGCGGAGGTATCCCGGCACGCCGAAGCGGGCCATGGCTCTTTGGATACATCTCCAGGGCAGGGTGTTAAAGGCGTTCGAGATGTCAAGAGACACGCCGATCGCCACCCTGCCCTCCCGCACCGCGGCCTCCGCAAAGGCGCGCACCCTCAGTACTGCGTCCACGGTTGATCTTCCACCGCGGAAGCCGTACTGCCGGTCATCCAAGTTCGGCCCGATGCTTTCCAGGTGCTCGACGAGGCGATTGGCGACTATCCTCTCCAGGATTTTGCCAGCCTCGTCGAGCAAACATATGGGCCTGAATGACAAGGGGGTCTCCATATCCTTGCCTTTCTTGTGCAAGAGGACCAAATTGGCCCTCTTCCACCTCTCGGGGAAGACTCCCAGTCTGAGGCACTTCGTGTATAGGTGTGCAAGATGCCCACCCATCACCTCAAAGGCTCCAGCCCATGCCTTCCTAGGGAGTCCATCGGGTCCGGGGGCCTTGGTGCCGCGGAGTCTCCGCCTGCAACTCTCCATTTCTTCCCCCGAGACCGCCAGTCCTCTGACCATTCGGGTCCTCCCCTCGCAAAGATGGGGAAGGGGGTATCCTCCTCCTCAGACTGAGGAAAGAGCCCTCCGACCACCCGGTCCAGGGCTTCCGGGGAAAGGGTCTCCGTAGCCGGTGGCCCTCTATTGCGAAGCTTCCCGAGCACCATTTGGTATGGCCGTCCCCAAGGGTTCTCTTCCAAGTGCGAGAGGAGCTCGTCCCACGCCCTAGCTTTCGCTTTTTTTATTTCCAGGCGTAGGGCGTCCCTGGCCACTCTGTACGCCTGGTAGAGGCCTCTAACTTCCTCTACCGGCCTATCCTTCTTCTTGGCCCGGGCGTATTTCCTCCTTTGATGGACCGATGACCGCCGCAATTCCGCGATCTCCCCGGTCCACCAGTACGCCGCTCTACGGCCTTGCGGACCAGCCTTGATCCGGGGCATTGACGCGTCACATGCATCAGACATGGCGCCCCGGATCCACTCGACTTCCTACTCTATGTCCCTATCGGCCTCTCCCGATTCTCCTCTCTCCAGCCACGTGGCCGAAAGGATCGAGGCCATAAAGGCGTTCTCGTTCATTTTCTTTGTGCTCCAGCGCCTAGGAGAGGTCGTCTCTCTCAGCCGTCGACGCTGGAGCACCTGCTCGGGTGTGACCACGAGGCCGTAGACTATGTACCTATGATCTGACAAGGTCTCGACCTCCGTGGCCACCTTCCACCCTAGCACCTTGTTGAGGGTCGCTGGGGAGGCCCAGATAAGGTCCACCACCGACTCTCCCCTTTCCCGTACGCAGGTGCTTATCCCTCCCTCGTTCAGCAGCCTTAAATCCAGTGTCGCGGCCCACTCTTCGACCGCGACACCTCAGCGGTCCGTCCTCGGGGAACCCCACGTCATCGATTTTGCGTTAAAGTCCCCAGAGACTACCACCCGCCCCACTCCAATCCCGCTGATGATAGCGGAAAGGGAGTCCAACCTCTCAGCAAATCCTGAGAGGTCCAGACTAGGCGGCAGGTAGACCCCGATGACCAAAACGGGTCCCCACCTGACCGCCACCCACCCTTTGCCCTTGCCCACCAATGTGGCGGAAAGTGAGGCGCGAGCATCCGCCCTCCATGTAAGGGCTACGGAGCCCAACTCGTCCCCCACCCACGAAGGGTGCTCGGGGATCTGGTACGGCTCCGCAGCAATGCCCAAACCACAACCACGCTCCGCCAGAGTGTGCACAAACAAGTCTTGCGCCTGACGGGCGTGGTTGAGATTTGCCTGCAGGACCCGAGCCACCATTTATTTATTATTTAAATTTTGATTCGGGCCTGCCTCCGATCCCTTTAAAGAAGAGGGGCTTTCGGGACCCCTTTCCCATCCTGTACCCTCTCCTTCAGGGGGGTAATCTGGGGTGAGGAGATTTGTATCCTCGTCCTCCTCTGTGTTTCCCTTCTTCACCTCGGTCTCGCCCACCATCCCAGCTGTCGCTGTTCCGGCGGGTACTCCTTCCAGAGTATTCTCCCCTTCTATGATGGTGGGGACATCCTCCGTTTCCTCATTTCTCTCCATTTTTTCTCTCCCCTCCTTCAGCTGCTTGTTGGGGGGTGAGGAGCAGGAATTGTTGAGGTCTTTAGCTTTTTTCTCCACTTCCCCCTCTCTCTTTTTCTTCGGTTGCGACCTAGGTGTTGACGCGCCGCGGGGTGTGGGAGTTCCCCCATCCATTGCCCTCTTCGCCGCGTCGGGTCCTTTTTCCTTTGTAGAGGATCCTTTTCCCCCTATAGAGGAGGGTTTCCGGCCAGTGCTCTCCCCTACAGGCCTGCGTGTTTCCCCACTAAAGGCCCCGGTAGTTCGCCCAGTCATTCGACCACCCTGCGCAATGGGGCAAGCCGCACTCCCCGCCCTATGTTTTGCCGGCTTCCCTTTATCCGCGCATATGGGACATCTGGGCGCCGCTCTACAGTCCGCCGCTCGGTGTCCCTCCTCCCCGCACTGGAAGCAATCGAATCTTCGTTCCACGGTTGCCGTGCATTTCGACTGTACGTGTCCCCTACCCAGGCATTTAAAGCACTGGAGGGGCCTCTCCTCCAGCAATTCAACCCTGGCGTGGGCCCACCCAACCCTTATTCTGCCGGCTTTCGCCACCAGATTGGCGGCAGCTGCAGGGCATTTGGCCCACGCCGAGCCCATCCCGTTGGGGGCTCTTCGTATCGTCCCCACTTTGATGTCCCCGTGGGCACATCCACCGACTTCCGCGATTGCGTCCCTTACCTCCGAGGCCTGGACTGCATCGTCCAGGTCCCGAAACAGAAGCTCCGCAGTCTTGGTAGGGAGGGATACCCTAACTCCCTCCGCCCCCTTCAACGTCTTCCTAAGTTTGGAGGCAAAAGCCATAGCCTTTTGGCTGGCTCCCTCACCTCCCACTTCATATATAATCGCCCCTGTCAGGGCCCTCCTGTTCCTGAGCTCCGTGATGTTGAGCTCAGTCAGGTCGATCTGTCCTTTCGCACGGCGGACCATTTCGCTGTATTGCCCCTCCGGGCATGTAAGGACAACCGCCGCGGTGCGGGGGACCCTTATCGGCCTGGAGGCACCAGCTCTCTTCTTCTTCTGAACCCCATCAGGGGGTCCAGGTGGTGGTGGTCTCTTCTCCTTTCCCTTTACCTTGGTTGTCGGGGGTGCTGGTGATGCGGTCTCCTTCCCGCTCCTTAGCTTCCCTTTCTTTTCCAGTGCCGCCGCATATGTGAGCCGCTCCTTGTCGGCTGCCCGCGACGGTCCTGGGACTGGTCCTCCTCCGCCTTTAATTATGGCGGCTTTAGTTCCCGCTCCTCTTTCTTTTTGCCCTCTGAAAGGGCCCTGATCTTCTCCCACAAAGGTCGATCCCAAGGCGAGGTTTTCGGCGTACCTAACCTCTACCATCAGGTCTCCCTCCTTGAGATACTTCCGCCCTTTGATAACTTTAAGGGCCTCGGACACGACCTCCTCCACATTCCATCCCACCTCGGGGTTGGCCCTAATTCTTATCTCCTTCTCCTCCATGAGCGAGAGGGAGATTGGCGGTTTTTTACCTCGGGGTTGCGGTACCTCCAATTTCCTCGCCGCCCCCTTTTTCCTGTTCTTCCTTTGGTTTTTCCCTTCCCTTATGTCAGGTCCCACCTCCCCTTTTGTATTTGGGAACTTTCCTCCTTTGTATGATCCCGCGGGGGATGTGTTTGTCCCCATGGATTTGGGAGCCACCGAATCGGTTTCTGGGGCCCCTTTCTCCAGGAGCGGTTCGGTCTCCATCTCTTCGCTGGAGCCTTCTTCCGCGTAATTAACTACTCCCATACCCTCTCTGCTTCTCGTACGAGGGGCAGGGGTAGGGGTACCTGGAGCCACCTCCAGGGGAGGTTCTTTCCTCCTGATGGGCGTACCTTCTTCTACTCTTTTCCTTAGGAGTGCATTCTCCTCTTTAAGCGCGGTTTCTCTCCGCGTCAGCTCCTCCATCTGGCGCTGAAGGGAACCGCTCGTTCCCTTCAGTTTTTCGACGTCCCTTCTCAGCTTTGTGTTTTCCTCAATGAGGGCCTCAAACTAAGCCTTGGTCTCCTCCAATTGCCTCCTTACTTCGTCAGAGGACATGCTTCCCCTACTGGCTAGGGTAACTGCCCCGGCAGAAGTCACTAGCACGGCTTCCTTAAGAAGCCTGACGAAATCTCCTTTGAGGTTTTTGGAGACCTTCGCTACCTTCTCCACAGCCTGTGTTGCAGTGAGTATTTCTGCGCAGACATCAGCTGCCGGAGAATTTTTAAGTTCCTCCTCGATCTCCTTTTGAGATTTCAGTTTTCCCCAGGTTTTGTTTCTTTTCCCTGGCAGAGCAGACCTGTCATAGACCCATTGGAATAGAGCCAGTTTTTCCTGAGCTTGTTTGATCCGGTCCATAGTCTTCTTGACCTCGCACTCGCCCGTAGTTATCGGGCGACCTTGTTTCCTCTTTTTAAAGAGGAAGGACCCGGTATCACTCTGTGAGTTTGTTGAGCCGGCCGATCCCGAACCGTCAATGTCGGAATCATCCTCCACCTCGATAACCTCACCAGTTCCTTCTTACTTGCTCTCCTTTTTGAGCGGTCTCGCCCTCATCTTTTTCAAGACTGGGTCTAAGTTCGCTTTTTCCAAATCAGTCAGCGATCTAGTTTCCCTGACCACAGGGACACCAACGGCCGCCCCGACCGAGGCTCTCCTTCCTCTTCCTCCCGTGAGACTCGTAGTGTCTCTCGTTACGCCCACCTCCGTATTTGTTTTTATTGGCGCCATTTCTTGTTAGTTCCCGCTCCCCGCTGCGGCTCCGTCACCCAGGGTATACTTTCACCTGCCGCAGAGTATCCCGAAACGTGACCGGCAACACTCCACGACAGGGCCTCAAGTTCCCCCGGGGGGGTGACATACGACACGGGCCGGGGGATATACATCCCCGGCACTGGTCCCTGGCCCCTTACTCACCCATGGAGGTTTTGACGCCTCCATGGGCTTTCGGGGGTTCCCGGCCTCCGACCTCCGGGATACCGCAGCGGGTGGTGCCACCCGGGGGGCCCCATGGACGGTTGGGACTGGGTCGCCGCTCCCCGGCTCAGTCTTACCCGCCATGGCGATCAGCTTGCACGCGCCCTTGACGAAAGTTACCTCCCAGAGGGCCCCGACGGTGCACCGCTTCGGAAGGGAAACGGTCGCGATGCACCGTCGGGCTCCGTCCCGCCGTCGAACCCTGCCTCGGAATACGTCCGAGCGGCTCCGACGGCTGGGCCGACCCGGCGCCGTTGGGCTATGCCCGTGCGGTCCGCGCCGGCCCTCCTCCACCTCCCCGACCCCGTCCTCGGAAAACGTCCGAGCGGCTCGGAAGAGGCCCGGCCCGATGGGTCCGGGAGTTCCGGAGATCCATTGGCCCGTCCGCTCCCCTCGCGGCGCGCACTCAGGGGCAGAACCCACTGAGCCGCCTGCACGCGAGATGGAGCCTCATGACTGTGGGACGCCAGCCCATGCCCACATCCCCCCAAGGGACGCCGCACGGCGGGAACACCCACACGCGCGGAAACCCTCATGTGCCAGGAGCACCCAGCGGTACCCAGCATGTGGATATCCGGGGGGTATGTGAGACTCTCCCTATTTAAGGGCATACCCACTAAAAACCTCACGAGTGGCATCTTCGGCGATTGTAGGGGAGACTCCTGGAACTAGCGATGCAATACTTCAGGAGCCTCTCCTCGCCACACTCCTTAACTGGAGTTCTTCCTGGGAGGGAGGGAAGAAAGGAACATATCCTATACTCCCCTCCTCTCCAAATCGAACTTTTACTCTGCGGCGGGAGGGCCACTACCTCCTCCCGTCGTGTCTACTCTTCCTCCTGATGGGGGGTGGAGGGGGAGAATCGAGATTTAGAATTTCGACCCTCCTCTCATCTGGAAGGGGTTAAATAGGGAGGGCAAAAAAGAGGGGGAAGTAAGGGCGGGAAGGTCGAGCAGAACCAGTCTGCTCCCTCCTTCCACTTACTGACATCTTGGCGGCGCTCCCATGGGTGTCGATGGGTGCGCCGTCGCTGGTGGCGACGATGACGGCAGCGGGTGCAGCGGAAGTCGCACCAGCCGGACCGTCACCGTACGCAAGAGGGGCCCGGGTGGTGGGGGAGGTTGGGGTCTCTTGCCAGGAGCCCTTCCCCTCGCCGTCCCGGTCTACGTTCCCTCTCGGCGCTTTCTTTTTGGGCCATGACCGCCTCGCAAAAGGCGGCCACGGCTCTCCAGTTGTCCTCGCTGCCGAGCATCTTGACGACGACGCTTGGCAGCGCCAAGTCGTCCCCGATAGTCCGGGTTAGGACATCGCGCTCGTCCCTCCAAGCTGGGCATGTTTAAAGGGTGTGTTGCGCGGTGTCCTTCTCGTGACCGCAGTGGTGGCAGGCCTCGCTTGCCTCCCGTCCGATGCGGTACAGGTACTCTCCGAAACACCCATGTCCGAAGAGCACCTGTGTCATCCTAAACGTACTGTTGCCCCACGCCCTGTCCAGCCACTCTTTCAGACAGGGCAGGACGGCCGATATAGTCCTCTCCTCAAATGTTGAGGGGCGCTCGTGCAGCAACGCGATCCATCGCTGCTCGAGGGACTTTTTCTTCTGGAGCTTCCAAGTGCCCAGTATCCTGGCCGGGATCTTGGCGACTCCTTCCATGCGTGCCGCGGATTTCCGGTCATACAGACGTCTGTGTGAATCCGCGACCATATGCAGGGGGGGAAGTCCGGCCAGGATGGTGGCCGCCGCGTGCGACACCGTCCTGTAGCCTCGGACGAGACGAATGGCCAATCTACGCTGGACGCGACGCATCGCGTCCTGTATGCGTCTGGTGGCCATCGCCTCGCCCACACCGGTGCTGCATACATTAGTATGCTAAGGACGGTGTGCGCGTAGACGCGGCGCACCCGACCGTCCGGCCCTCCGAGATTCGGCAGCAAGCGGCTAATCGCTGCCGCCGCCTTCTGTGCTCTCGGGACCAGACGGTCAAAGTGACCCGCGAAGCTCCATCGGCCGTCGATGTGGAGCCCCAGGTATTTGATCTGGGACCCCACTGGGACAACAGTACTGTCAACATCTAGTCGGGAGGTGGGGGGAGGCTCCCCAGCGGCCCGGCGGTCGTAGAAGTAGACCGCCTCGGTCTTGCTGGGGGCCACCCTCAGGCCAGTCCGGCTTATGGCCCTCACGAGGCCTGCCACCTCTTCGTTGGCCCTGTTTAGGGCTTCCCCCCAATTGTCTCCCTCGGCTACCAGCAGGGTATCGTCGGCATATCTGATGACCCGGCAGTCGAGGGGGAGGGCGGTATGGAGGACCCCGTCGTACCCGAGGTTCCACAGCAGCGGGCCCAACACCGAGCCCTGTGGGACCCCGCAGTACACGCGACGGGTGTGACCCTGGCCCTCTTGGTCCCTGTATTCGAGCCTACGGTGACCGAAGTAGGCTCGAATTCCCTTCACGAGGTAGTTGGGGACGCAGTGGGTGTTAAGCGCGTCCCCGATTGCCTTCCACGGGAGGGTGTTGAAGGCGTTGGACACGTCCAAAGCGACGGCCAACGCCACCCTCCCGCGTTCCACAGCTGACTCCGTGAGGGCCCTGACGCGCAGTACGGCGTCCACCGTGGACCTGCCCTCACGGAAGCCGTATTGTTCCTCGTGAAGGGAAGGGACCTCATCGCGCGCCAGATGCTGGACGAGTCGGCGAACGAGAATCCTCTCGTATATTTTGCCGACCTCGTCCAGCAGGCAAATTGGCCGGTACGATGACGGGTCACCCTCCTTCTTACCGCCCTTGTGGAGAAGAACCAACTTGGCTCTTCCCCACATTGGGGGGAATTCCTCCTCCACGAGGCATCTATTAAAGATGCCTCGTAGCCACCCGGATAGGTTTGGCTCCTCCAAGGCGAGCTTCCAGACGCGCCCTGGGATGCCGTTTGGGTTAACGGCCTTGTTGTTCTTGACTCCCCGGACGGCATTCCTCAACTCCTCCTCGGTGATTTCGAGATCCCTGGACCAGGCCTCGGCAGCGCCGGTGTTCGCGCTGCCCCAATCGAGACCTCGAGGATTGGGTTTAGTCGGGAACAGAGTCCCGACTATTTGGTCCAGGGATCCCGAGGGGAGGGTTTCCGTCACGGGAGGCGCCCAGTGACGTAGTTTGTTCGTCACTATCTTGTATGGGCGCCCCCACGAGTCGGCGTCAAGAAACGCGATGAGCTCGTCCCACGATCTCGCCCTGGAGGAGCGAATGCGACACTCAGCGCCACTCGAGCGGACCGGTAGTCGCTGAGTGCCTCGGCTTTCCAGGCCTCGTCGCCACGGCGCTGGGCGCGTTTGAGGAGTCTCCGCGACGGAGGAGCGGCGAAGAGACGCGATTTTCTCCGTCCACCAGTACGCAGCCCGGCGCGAGTGGGGCCTGCTTTTGGGCATGGAGAAGTCGCACGCCTGTGTGATCGAGTCTACCAGGCGCGCGACATCCTCCACCAGGCTCCCCACTTCCTCCTCTGGCGGATGGTGTTGCCAAAGGGTGGCCTGGACGGCCGCCGTCAACCTATCCGGGTCTAACTTTTTTAAGTTCCATCGCGGCGGTGGCGCACCGCCGGTCGGGCTCCCGGGCTGGAGGGTGGTGCAACCGAACTCTATATATCGGTGGTCCGATAGAGTCTCTTGGTCGACCACCCCCCATGACCAATTTAGGCGTGCCGCGGAGGGGGTTATCATAGTGAGATCCACTATAGACGCCCCCTGCAGTAGCCGGTCGCACGTGGGCTCGTTGCCGGTGTTTAGTAGGCATAGCCCGAGAGCCCCTATCCAGTCCAGTAGGACCTCTCCCTTGGGGATGGTAAGCCGGTCTCCCCAGGCTTGCGCTCTGGCGTTAAAGTCACCGGCCACCACCACCTCCTGGGGGAGTATGCTGCGTATGCAGTGCTCCAACTCCCCCAGATACAGCTCAAATTGGGAGAGGCCCCAACTAGGCGGTGCGTAACACGCCACCACCGCGATGGATCCTTATTTCACCGCCACATACCCCCTTCCTGACTTGAGTAAGGAACAGGGAGGTTGTGGCTGTTTGATCCTCGTATGATTGCGACCGTGCCAGAGCCGTCCACCCTCCAATTAGGATGGTATGATGGGGGTCGGTACGGCTCCGACACGATCGCCAGTCCTATACCACGCTCGGCGATAGTCTGCAGGAGTAAGTCCTGCGCCCGCTGAGCGTGGTTAATGTTTGCCTGTATGAATTTACAGGCCCTCATTGATGTCGGTAGAGAGGGCCTCCGTCGACTCAGACCCCGCACCACGTGGCCGTGGAAGGGGGGCTCCATCCGCGTTCGATGGCGCATTACCTACGGGCTCAATTTCGCCCGGGGTAAGGGTGTCTCCTTTCACGTTACCACGCTTAGGGTCTAAGCGTGGCTTCCTTTGGGGCTTGGGGGAGTCGGAGCAGAGCTCTTTGCTCCCCGCACCCTCCTCGTTTCCTTCCCTGACCGAGTCCGCGCGCCGCTTGCGACACTCCGATGTGTCCATCGGCGCGGGCGCAGACTCGGCTGAAGCCGTTTGGTTCGCTTGTGGGATTTCTCCTACAACGACCTCCATCAGGGACGGAATTGGGCTCTTGTTTTCGATTCCCCCCTTCTCCCCTCCTACCGACGGGGTGGGTTTTTTGGAGGGAGGAATCGATTTGGCCTTCTTCCTGTTGAGTTTTTTCGGGGGGTGACAATTCATGCCCACCATCCTGTGCCCCGCGGGTGCCCCGAAGTCAGCACAGAGTGCGCAGTGCACTTTCTGCTCGGAGCAGGAATTGGCCTTGTGGCCCTCCTTGTTCGGCGAGTTGTCCCGCCTTGCGTGCCTTGTCCTCACCGGAAATCTCAAGGATTAAGGCACCGGTGAGACCTTTCCTTATTTTGAGGCTTCCTTCCTTGATTCCCAGTTGGTCAAGTTTTACCTCCTTTCTGATGGCGGCTATGTTTTCGCCATATTTCTTTTCTGGGCAAGTTATCATGACCGCCGAGGTTTTGGGAACTTTTCTTTTATCGGGTTTCTCTCCCCCCGTTACCTGCCCACGCTTCTGCTTACCCTGTTCACTGGGCGGTGACTGGCCGCAGCAACGGGTACAGTTCTGGAGGGGAGGGGAGTCTGTCCTACTTTCTTCTTTCCCTTACGTCCGACCACCACGCTCCACGGAGTTTCCGTGGTCGGAGAGGGGTCATATGTCCCGAGGTCTGTCGACTTCTTGTCGAAGGGCCCCGGGCCTAATGGTCCTCCGCCAGAGGGTGGAGCCTCAGAGGGTTCCGCATCCTGGCGAGATTTCTTTCCAGGTATTCTCTCATCGGCAGCGGGTACCGGCAGGGAAGGGGGGGGAGAGATCTTGGTGTGAGCACAAACCTGGCTTTCTCCCTTCTTCTTTCCCTTCTTGGCCGCTTTTTCCTTTTGGCTGCTTTTAGGAACCATTCCCTGCGTCTTGGGCTGAGTTGGCGAGGGGATCTCGGCCTCCTTCCCCATTGGCGGCTGAGTATGTGCGTTCAGGAGAGCAGATTGGACCGCCTCCCCTTGTCCGTTCGTTGCTTCGAAGAATCGCAGCATCCTTTCCCTCAAGTCAACGCCTATTTGTAGGTGCTGATTGAGGGCTTCGTACAGGATTGCAAAGTCGCCCTGGACTGTTGGGCGAGTTACCGGTGGGAGTGGTCGAGGGGATCCACTCAAGAGGGGCCCCTGTTCCTCCATTACGCTCGCGGCCTGCGGTTCTACCTCCATGCAGGGGTCACCAGCCAGGCCCGGGGACACGCATGCCGGAGATAGTCCGCCCCTCCTCAAGGCGGTCTTCTTTGGGGAGACATTTTGGGGCGTCCTCAGCCTGAGAGAATGCCACTCCCCGCTGTCGGAATCTGAATCCCGGTCAGATTCAATGCGGTTCCGTCCTCTCAGGTTCCTGCCCCTTTTCTCCTTTTCACTTTTTGTGATGCTTCCCTCTTCGATCAGGCGAGTACTGAGCTGGTTCGTCAGCACTTTTACCTGATCGGCGAGTTCCGCCACCTGTTTTTTGAGCTCGCTCGTCTCCTTTTCTTTCTCGGCTTTGAGGAGCTCCAATTGGTGCCAAAGTTCCTCCGCTTCAGCGTTGCTCGGCGAGGACGATACAGTTCTGTCGTGAAGGACTGCTGTGGCAGCCATGATGGACGCCACAGCCTTCTTCATCTCCCCTTCCAGTGGGCCCTTGATGTTCTTGGAGACCTGCAGACTCTTGAAAATGGTCACGCAGTTTGCTATGGTATCCGACACCACAGCCGGTGTCGGAGAGTGGAGGAACATCTCCCTCGCCACCCTCTGGTTGTCTCGGCATCTCTCCCAGGCCTGTCCATCGGGCATTGAGGCACCCAGGGCCCAATCCGTGTCCACTCTCTCTCTGGCCTCTTCCCTCGCTCTGGCCCTTGCCTCCCTTTTCTCCCTTGTCCCTTCACCCGTGGTGATGGGCCTTCCTCTGCCTCTCTTGACGGAGCTGACGTCCGACTGCTCGTCCTCCGAGCCAGCATAGTACGACCCAGCGTGCGATGCTGCTTCGTACTCGTCAGGATCACCCGCCACGCTACTGGCGCGTGATCCCGCTGGGAACGCCAAGTCCTCGTCACTAGGAGCAGGAGTTATACCTGTATCGGTATGTTTCCTCCTTTTCCCGCTCGCTCGGCAGCTGTGGCATATATGCCTCGCGTTGTGAGGGCATTTGCTCGTTTTTTTGGCCATTGGAAATTGGAGGTATCTCCTTTCCAACGCCTCCCTCGCTGCCGTACCATCCTGAATGGCCGTGATGGTAGGTTTGCCACCGAATGTCGATGGCCCTGGGTACGAAGGCATAACCTTCCCCTCTGAGCTCTCGGGTATTTCGGGGAATACCCGCCAATAGATATAAAAATAATTATTAATAAAATAGAATAATTTAAATAATAAAAATTAGTAGCAAACGGATATAATAATCATATAGATAATATAGTTACAAATCTCATTAAAGGAGTCAAATAAAATAATCGATAATTAGATTTATAAACATAAAATAATTCTTTATTTAATAATTTAATAGCATCGCTGAAAGGTTGCAAAATACCAACTAACCCGACCTTATTAGGACCTTTACGTATTTGTACATATCCTAAAAATTTCCGCTCTAATAAAGTTAAAAAAGCAATCCCTAACAATAAAATTAATAATAAAATTAATAAATTTAATAAATTTAAAACTAAATAATAATAAATATTTTTAATTATTACTTATATAAATTATTTTTATATATTTATAAATTCTAAATTTATTACACTATTCTGCCAAAGTAATCTACAATTTTTATAAAATTAATATTATTCTTTAATTTAAAAAAAATTTCAAATAAAAAGTCCTTTCGTACAAATTTATTTACACTTTAATTATAGATAAAATCCGATCTGGCTTACGCCGATCTAAACTCAAATCATGTAAAATTTTAATAGTCGAACAGACTAAATAATTAAATTTTTCCATCTAATTTTTATTTTAATTCAACATCGAGGTCTCAATCATTTTTTATAATATGATCTTAAAAAAAATATTACGCTGTTATCCCTAAGGTAATTAATTTTTCAATAATTTCTTTTAAAACTTATTCATATTTTCATAAATATATGATTATCTATTAAATAAAATTAAAAAAGTTTATAAAATTTTTTAATCCTCCCAACTAAATATAATTTTATACTAAATTTAAAAACTAATGTATTTTAATAAAAATTATATTAAATTCTATAGGGTCTTATCGTCCCATAATATTATTTGAACATTTTTATTCAAAATTTAAATTTTTATTATTTAATTTAAAAAGCTTAAATCTTATCCATTTTTTCATTCCAGCCTCCAATTAAAAGACAAATGATTATGCTACGTTAGCACAGTCAAATTACTGCGGCTATTTAATACACATCATTGAGCAGAACAAACCTTTAATTATTTTCTAAAAACCATGTTTTTATTAAACAGGTGGACTTAATTTTATTTAAATATATTAAATAAATTTATTTTGCCTAATTCTTTAATTAAATATAAATTATTAATTATTATCAAATTTTTAAAAATAAATTTTATAAATAATACTAATTTTATCATTATTAATTTTTAATTTAAATTAATAAAAATATTTTTTTAATTTATTAAATTTATTTTAATTTTAAAATTATAATTAAACTATGCTAAAATAAATAAATTATTAAATTTTTTCAAAAAATTTTAAATTTTAAAACCATTTTTATAAAATTTTTATAAATAATATTAATAAATTTTTTAAATTTTAAAATTAATTTATAGATTATCCCATAAATTTTTAATATAAATCAATATATTTATTGTAAATAAAAATTATTTTAAACTTTAATAAAAATTTACATATTTAAATTTATATCTAAATTAAATTTATATAAAAAAAAAAATTAGATATCAAAAAAATTAATTAAAGTATCTTCTCTAAATAAATATTAAAAATAATTTTTTTATATTAAATTTTATTTATTTATTTAACTCTTTTTCTTTCGAGAAATTTATTTATCAATAATTTTTTTTAATAAACCCTGATACAAAAGGTACATTTAACTAAAATTACTTTTAAAAATTTTTTTATTTTCATTTACATTACATTATCATTAAAATTAAAATAATTATTTTAAAATTTTTTACTGAAACTTTTTTTTTTTTTTAATATAATTTTATTTAATAATTTATAATATTTTTTCTTATATTTATTTATTATTAATAATTTATTTATTAATTATAATAAAATTTTAATAATTTTTAATTAATCTTTTCAATGTAAATGAAAAATTTTTATTTAAACTAAAATTTTTTTTTATTCTAAATACATTTTCCAATATATTTACTTTGTTACGACTTTTTCCATAAATTTTTATTAATGAAAATGACGGGCAATTTGTACATATTTTAATTAAAATTCAATTTAAGTATTTTTTTAACTTTACAATTAAATTCAATATTTATAAAACTTTAAAAATTTATTTCAATTAATTAAATTAAATGTAACTCATTTAAATCTTAACTATTCTACATTTTGATTTGAATTATAATTATAATTAAATTTTTAAATTATTAATCTTTTAATATAATTTTTCAACAACAATATATAAAAATTAAATTAAGTAATTCTATTCGTGGATTATCAAATTAATCAACAAGTTCCTCTAAATCATAAAATACCGCCAAATTTTTTATTTTTAATGATTAACATTTAATATTTAATTATATTTTATTTTCATTTAAATAATAGGGTATCTAATCCTAATTTATTATATACATTTTTTTAATTTTATTATTAATTTAAATAAAATTATTTAACTTTTAATATCTATTCATATTTCACCATAAAAAAATAAATTAGTTAAATATATTTATTTATTTATATATTTTATATTTATATATAATTATTTAAATTTATTTTTATTTAAAGTATAAACCGCAATTGCTGGCACTTTATTTATTAATAATAAATTATAATTTTCTATTATAAATTTTTATTTAATTAATTATTATAAATACTAATTTATATATTATTAAATTATTTAAATTTTATATAATTTTTTAAAATTTTATTTATACTTTAAATTATAAAATAAATTTAAAAAAAAAATTAATTTTGTAATTATATTTATTAATTATTAAAAACAAATTATAAAAATAATTTAAATTTAAATTTAATATGAATATAAAATTTAATTTATAATATACATAAAAAAAAAATTAAATAATATTCCCCCCCCCCTTTTTTATATTATTATCATTATTATTAATTATTAATAATTATTTAAATATATTAAAATATTTTATTAATAAATAATTTTTTTTTTCTATATTTTAGGTTTTTAATATTTTAAATTAAAAATAATGATTAATAAGTTTTAATTAATTAATATTAAATAATTAATGTTAATTAAATATTTTAAATATATATAATTAATTATATATTTATAAAAATAATTAAAATATTTTATTAACATTAAATAATAATTATTAAATAATATTAATGTATATATAAATAAAAACTTAAATTTTTAATTTTTTTTACTTTCTATAAAATACTCTCCTTAAATTTATATAAATAAGATTTTTAATTATTATTAATTATTTTATTTATAGATAAGTTTTTTAATTTTAATTTTAATAATATATTTTTTTTTTATAAATACATATAATTAAAATAGTCAATTATTAAATTTAAATAAAATTACTCTCTCCCTCTGAATTTTATTTTAACTAATTATACTTTTTTAATTCTATAATAACTAATTATTTTTAAAAAATCAATTTTTATAATAATTTTATTTATAATATTTTATTATTTAATTTATTAATTAATCTTTATAACTACTATAATAAATTCTTTTATTATTTTTACTAATACAAATTTAATTTAAATTATTTATTTAAATTTACTTATAACCTTTTTTTAAATTAAATTTACTTATCATATTTAATTTTAACTAATGATTAATAGTCAATTTTCAAAAATATTATACTAATTTATATTTATTTAATTAAAGTAAGTAAGCTAATTCTCTAAGCTTTTAGGTTCATACCCTAAATATAGAAATTTTATCTTTCTCTTATTTAATTAATTATTTTTGCTATTTAAATTTTATTAATAACTAAAAATTTATTTAATGATATGCCTGATAAAAGGATTATTTTGATAGAATAAATCATACATAATTTATATATGTTTTCATTTAAATTAATTTTTTTATATTTAATAGATTTAAACTATCTCAAAAAATTTCAAAAATTTTTATGCTTCATAATACATTAAAATATAATATTAATATTCAACATTTATTCAAAGTTTAATACAACTAAAAAATTAATTTTATTTATATGCATCATAATTTATTCATAAAATTTTTTTTAATGTCTTATTTAATTTATTTTTCTTTTATTTCTTTATTTTTATACGATTTATTAATAATTTGTATTATTATGGAAATTAATAATTTTTTATTCATTTGTTTTTTATCAATTAAATTAAAAAATAAAAAAATTATTTTTTTATATTATCTCATTCAAGCTTTAGCTTCCTTAATAATAATGTTAACTTTAATTATTAATAATTTTATATATATACAAATAAATTTTATTATAATCAATTTTTTTATCTCTATTATAATTAAATTAGGGATCCTTCCATTTCATTCATGAATCCCTTCTGTAGCTATTTTTTTAGATTGATATTCATTATTTATTTTTTTAACAATTCAAAAAATTATTCCTTTATACATAATTTCACTTATTAACCCTCCAATTTTTTTACTATATTTTATAATTTTAACATCTGCATTTATCTCCGCCTTTAAAATAATTAATTCAATAAATTTTAAAATTTTATTAAGATTTTCTTCAATTAACCAAATGTTTTCTTCGATTAACCGGATAAATATTAATTTTAATTTATTTTAAAACCCTAATCTGATTTTCATATTTAATATTCTATACACTTATCCCATTAATTATTATTATAATTTTTATATATTTTAAAATTTCATTTAGATTTTCTTTAAGTAATAACTTTCCTTCAATTAATTTTAATTTAATTTGTTTGTTATTATTTTTAATTTAAATTAATAAAAATATTTTTTTAATTTATTAAATTTATTTTAATTTTAAAATTATAATTAAACTATGCTAAAATAAATAAATTATTAAATTTTTTCAAAAAATTTTAAATTTTAAAACCATTTTTATAAAATTTTTATAAATAATATTAATAAATTTTTTAAATTTTAAAATTAATTTATAGATTATCCCATAAATTTTTAATATAAATCAATATATTTATTGTAAATAAAAATTATTTTAAACTTTAATAAAAATTTACATATTTAAATTTATATCTAAATTAAATTTATATAAAAAAAAAAATTAGATATCAAAAAAATTGATTAAAGTATCTTCTCTAAATAAATATTAAAAATAATTTTTTTATATTAAATTTTATTTATTTATTTAACTCTTTTTCTTTCGAGAAATTTATTTATCAATAATTTTTTTTAATAAACCCTGATACAAAAGGTACATTTAACTAAAATTACTTTTAAAAATTTTTTTATTTTCATTTACATTACATTATCATTAAAATTAAAATAATTATTTTAAAATTTTTTACTAAAACTTTTTTTTTTTTTAATATAATTTTATTTAATAATTTATAATATTTTTTCTTATATTTATTTATTATTAATAATTTATTTATTAATTATAATAAAATTTTAATAATTTTTAATTAATCTTTTCAATGTAAATGAAAAATTTTTATTTAAACTAAAATTTTTTTTTATTCTAAATACATTTTCCAATATATTTACTTTGTTACGACTTTTTCCATAAATTTTTATTAATGAAAATGACGGGCAATTTGTACATATTTTAATTAAAATTCAATTTAAATATTTTTTTAACTTTACAATTAAATTCAATATTTATAAAACTTTAAAAATTTATTTCAATTAATTAAATTAAATGTAACTCATTTAAATCTTAACTATTCTACATTTTGATTTGAATTATAATTATAATTAAATTTTTAAATTATTAATCTTTTAATATAATTTTTCAACAACAATATATAAAAATTAAATTAAGTAATTCTATTCGTGGATTATCAAATTAATCAACAAGTTCCTCTAAATCATAAAATACCGCCAAATTTTTTATTTTTAATGATTAACATTTAATATTTAATTATATTTTATTTTCATTTAAATAATAGGGTATCTAATCCTAATTTATTATATAAATTTTTTTAATTTTATTATTAATTTAAATAAAATTATTTAACTTTTAATATCTATTCATATTTCACCATAAAAAAATAAATTAGTTAAATATATTTATTTATTTATATATTTTATATTTATATATAATTATTTAAATTTATTTTTATTTAAAGTATAAACCGCAATTGCTGGCACTTTATTTATTAATAATAAATTATAATTTTCTATTATAAATTTTTATTTAATTAATTGTTATAAATACTAATTTATATATTATTAAATTATTTAAATTTTATATAATTTTTTAAAATTTTATTTATACTTTAAATTATAAAATAAATTTTAAAAAAAAATTAATTTTGTAATTATATTTATTAATTATTAAAAACAAATTATAAAAATAATTTAAATTTAAATTTAATATGAATATAAAATTTAATTTATAATATACATAAAAAAAAATTAAATAATATTCCCCCCCCCCTTTTTTATATTATTATCATTATTATTAATTATTAATAATTATTTAAATATATTAAAATATTTTATTAATAAATAATTTTTTTTTCTATATTTTAGGTTTTTAATATTTTAAATTAAAAATAATGATTAATAAGTTTTAATTAATTAATATTAAATAATTAATGTTAATTAAATATTTAAAATATATATAATTAATTATATATTTATAAAAATAATTAAAATATTTTATTAACATTAAATAATAATTATTAAATAATATTAATGTATATATAAATAAAAACTTAAATTTTTAATTTTTTTTACTTTCTATAAAATACTCTCCTTAAATTTATATAAATAAGATTTTTAATTATTATTAATTATTTTATTTATAGATAAGTTTTTTAATTTTAATTTTAATAATATATTTTTTTTTTATAAATACATATAATTAAAATAGTCAATTATTAAATTTAAATAAAATTACTCTCTCCCTCTGAATTTTATTTTAACTAATTATACTTTTTTAATTCTATAATAACTAATTATTTTTAAAAAATCAATTTTTATAATAATTTTATTTATAATATTTTATTATTTAATTTATTAATTAATCTTTATAACTACTTTAATTTTAATAAATTCTTTTATTATTTTTACTAATACAAATTTAATTTAAATTATTTATTTAAATTTACTTATAACCTTTTTTAAATAAAATTTACTTATCATATTTAATTTTAACTAATGATTAATAGTCAATTTTCAAAAATATTATACTAATTTATATTTATTTAATTAAAGTAAGTAAGCTAATTCTCTTAGCTTTTAGGTTCATACCCTAAATATAGAAATTTTATCTTTCTCTTATTTAATTAATTATTTTTGCTATTTAAATTTTATTAATAACTAAAAATTTATTTATTAATGATATGCCTGATAAAAGGATTATTTTGATAGAATAAATCATACATAATTTATATATGTTTTCATTTAAATTAATTTTTTTATATTTAATAGATTTAAACTATCTCAAAAAATTTCAAAAATTTTTATGCTTCATAATACATTAAAATATAATATTAATATTCAATATTTATTCAAAGTTTAATACAACTAAAAAATTAATTTTATTTATATGCATCATAATTTATTCATAAAATTTTTTTTAATGTCTTATTTAATTTATTTTTCTTTTATTTCTTTATTTTTATACGATTTATTAATAATTTGTATTATTATGGAAATTAATAATTTTTTATTCATTTGTTTTTTATCAATTAAATTAAAAAATAAAAAAATTATTTTTTTATATTATCTCATTCAAGCTTTAGCTTCCTTAATAATAATGTTAACTTTAATTATTAATAATTTTATATATATACAAATAAATTTTATTATAATCAATTTTTTTATCTCTATTATAATTAAATTAGGGATCCCCCCATTTCATTCATGAATCCCTTCTGTAGCTATTTTTTTAGATTGATATTCATTATTTATTTTTTTAACAATTCAAAAAATTATTCCTTTATACATAATTTCACTTATTAACCCTCCAATTTTTTTACTATATTTTATAATTTTAACATCTGCATTTATCTCCGCCTTTAAAATAATTAATTCAATAAATTTTAAAATTTTATTAAGATTTTCTTCAATTAACCAAATGTTTTCTTCGATTAACCGGATAAATATTAATTTTAATTTATTTTAAAACCCTAATCTGATTTTCATATTTAATATTCTATACACTTATCCCATTAATTATTATTATAATTTTTATATATTTTAAAATTTCATTTAGATTTTCTTTAAGTAATAACTTTCCTTCAATTAATTTTAATTTAATTTGTTTGTTATTATTTTTAATTTAAATTAATAAAAATATTTTTTTAATTTATTAAATTTATTTTAATTTTAAAATTATAATTAAACTATGCTAAAATAAATAAATTATTAAATTTTTTCAAAAAATTTTAAATTTTAAAACCATTTTTATAAAATTTTTATAAATAATATTAATAAATTTTTTAAATTTTAAAATTAATTTATAGATTATCCCATAAATTTTTAATATAAATCAATATATTTATTGTAAATAAAAATTATTTTAAACTTTAATAAAAATTTACATATTTAAATTTATATCTAAATTAAATTTATATAAAAAAAAAATTAGATATCAAAAAAATTGATTAAAGTATCTTCTCTAAATAAATATTAAAAATAATTTTTTTATATTAAATTTTATTTATTTATTTAACTCTTTTTCTTTCGAGAAATTTATTTATCAATAATTTTTTTTAATAAACCTTGATACAAAAGGTACATTTAACTAAAATTACTTTTAAAAATTTTTTTATTTTCATTTACATTACATTATCATTAAAATTAAAATAATTATTTTAAAATTTTTTACTAAAACTTTTTTTTTTTTTAATATAATTTTATTTAATAATTTATAATATTTTTTCTTATATTTATTTATTATTAATAATTTATTTATTAATTATAATAAAATTTTAATAATTTTTAATTAATCTTTTCAATGTAAATGAAAAATTTTTATTTAAACTAAAATTTTTTTTTATTCTAAATACATTTTCCAATATATTTACTTTGTTACGACTTTTTCCATAAATTTTTATTAATGAAAATGACGGGCAATTTGTACATATTTTAATTAAAATTCAATTTAAATATTTTTTTAACTTTACAATTAAATTCAATATTTATAAAACTTTAAAAATTTATTTCAATTAATTAAATTAAATGTAACTCATTTAAATCTTAACTATTCTACATTTTGATTTGAATTATAATTATAATTAAATTTTTAAATTATTAATCTTTTAATATAATTTTTCAACAACAATATATAAAAATTAAATTAAGTAATTCTATTCGTGGATTATCAAATTAATCAACAAGTTCCTCTAAATCATAAAATACCGCCAAATTTTTTATTTTTAATGATTAACATTTAATATTTAATTATATTTTATTTTCATTTAAATAATAGGGTATCTAATCCTAATTTATTATATAAATTTTTTTAATTTTATTATTAATTTAAATAAAATTATTTAACTTTTAATATCTATTCATATTTCACCATAAAAAAATAAATTAGTTAAATATATTTATTTATTTATATATTTTATATTTATATATAATTATTTAAATTTATTTTTATTTAAAGTATAAACCGCAATTGCTGGCACTTTATTTATTAATAATAAATTATAATTTTCTATTATAAATTTTTATTTAATTAATTGTTATAAATACTAATTTATATATTATTAAATTATTTAAATTTTATATAATTTTTTAAAATTTTATTTATACTTTAAATTATAAAATAAATTTTAAAAAAAAATTAATTTTGTAATTATATTTATTAATTATTAAAAACAAATTATAAAAATAATTTAAATTTAAATTTAATATGAATATAAAATTTAATTTATAATATACATAAAAAAAAATTAAATAATATTCCCCCCCCCCTTTTTTATATTATTATCATTATTATTAATTATTAATAATTATTTAAATATATTAAAATATTTTATTAATAAATAATTTTTTTTTCTATATTTTAGGTTTTTAATATTTTAAATTAAAAATAATGATTAATAAGTTTTAATTAATTAATATTAAATAATTAATGTTAATTAAATATTTAAAATATATATAATTAATTATATATTTATAAAAATAATTAAAATATTTTATTAACATTAAATAATAATTATTAAATAATATTAATGTATATATAAATAAAAACTTAAATTTTTAATTTTTTTTACTTTCTATAAAATACTCTCCTTAAATTTATATAAATAAGATTTTTAATTATTATTAATTATTTTATTTATAGATAAGTTTTTTAATTTTAATTTTAATAATATATTTTTTTTTTATAAATACATATAATTAAAATAGTCAATTATTAAATTTAAATAAAATTACTCTCTCCCTCTGAATTTTATTTTAACTAATTATACTTTTTTAATTCTATAATAACTAATTATTTTTAAAAAATCAATTTTTATAATAATTTTATTTATAATATTTTATTATTTAATTTATTAATTAATCTTTATAACTACTTTAATTTTAATAAATTCTTTTATTATTTTTACTAATACAAATTTAATTTAAATTATTTATTTAAATTTACTTATAACCTTTTTTAAATAAAATTTACTTATCATATTTAATTTTAACTAATGATTAATAGTCAATTTTCAAAAATATTATACTAATTTATATTTATTTAATTAAAGTAAGTAAGCTAATTCTCTTAGCTTTTAGGTTCATACCCTAAATATAGAAATTTTATCTTTCTCTTATTTAATTAATTATTTTTGCTATTTAAATTTTATTAATAACTAAAAATTTATTTATTAATGATATGCCTGATAAAAGGATTATTTTGATAGAATAAATCATACATAATTTATATATGTTTTCATTTAAATTAATTTTTTTATATTTAATAGATTTAAACTATCTCAAAAAATTTCAAAAATTTTTATGCTTCATAATACATTAAAATATAATATTAATATTCAATATTTATTCAAAGTTTAATACAACTAAAAAATTAATTTTATTTATATGCATCATAATTTATTCATAAAATTTTTTTTAATGTCTTATTTAATTTATTTTTCTTTTATTTCTTTATTTTTATACGATTTATTAATAATTTGTATTATTATGGAAATTAATAATTTTTTATTCATTTGTTTTTTATCAATTAAATTAAAAAATAAAAAAATTATTTTTTTATATTATCTCATTCAAGCTTTAGCTTCCTTAATAATAATGTTAACTTTAATTATTAATAATTTTATATATATACAAATAAATTTTATTATAATCAATTTTTTTATCTCTATTATAATTAAATTAGGGATCCTTCCATTTCATTCATGAATCCCTTCTGTAGCTATTTTTTTAGATTGATATTCATTATTTATTTTTTTAACAATTCAAAAAATTATTCCTTTATACATAATTTCACTTATTAACCCTCCAATTTTTTTACTATATTTTATAATTTTAACATCTGCATTTATCTCCGCCTTTAAAATAATTAATTCAATAAATTTTAAAATTTTATTAAGATTTTCTTCAATTAACCAAATGTTTTCTTCGATTAACCGGATAAATATTAATTTTAATTTATTTTAAAACCCTAATCTGATTTTCATATTTAATATTCTATACACTTATCCCATTAATTATTATTATAATTTTTATATATTTTAAAATTTCATTTAGATTTTCTTTAAGTAATAACTTTTCTTCAATTAATTTTAATTTAATTTGTTTGTTATTATTTTTAATTTAAATTAATAAAAATATTTTTTTAATTTATTAAATTTATTTTAATTTTAAAATTATAATTAAACTATGCTAAAATAAATAAATTATTAAATTTTTTCAAAAAATTTTAAATTTTAAAACCATTTTTATAAAATTTTTATAAATAATATTAATAAATTTTTTAAATTTTAAAATTAATTTATAGATTATCCCATAAATTTTTAATATAAATCAATATATTTATTGTAAATAAAAATTATTTTAAACTTTAATAAAAATTTACATATTTAAATTTATATCTAAATTAAATTTATATAAAAAAAAAAATTAGATATCAAAAAAATTGATTAAAGTATCTTCTCTAAATAAATATTAAAAATAATTTTTTTATATTAAATTTTATTTATTTATTTAACTCTTTTTCTTTCGAGAAATTTATTTATCAATAATTTTTTTTAATAAACCCTGATACAAAAGGTACATTTAACTAAAATTACTTTTAAAAATTTTTTTATTTTCATTTACATTACATTATCATTAAAATTAAAATAATTATTTTAAAATTTTTTACTAAAACTTTTTTTTTTTTTAATATAATTTTATTTAATAATTTATAATATTTTTTCTTATATTTATTTATTATTAATAATTTATTTATTAATTATAATAAAATTTTAATAATTTTTAATTAATCTTTTCAATGTAAATGAAAAATTTTTATTTAAACTAAAATTTTTTTTTATTCTAAATACATTTTCCAATATATTTACTTTGTTACGACTTTTTCCATAAATTTTTATTAATGAAAATGACGGGCAATTTGTACATATTTTAATTAAAATTCAATTTAAATATTTTTTTAACTTTACAATTAAATTCAATATTTATAAAACTTTAAAAATTTATTTCAATTAATTAAATTAAATGTAACTCATTTAAATCTTAACTATTCTACATTTTGATTTGAATTATAATTATAATTAAATTTTTAAATTATTAATCTTTTAATATAATTTTTCAACAACAATATATAAAAATTAAATTAAGTAATTCTATTCGTGGATTATCAAATTAATCAACAAGTTCCTCTAAATCATAAAATACCGCCAAATTTTTTATTTTTAATGATTAACATTTAATATTTAATTATATTTTATTTTCATTTAAATAATAGGGTATCTAATCCTAATTTATTATATAAATTTTTTTAATTTTATTATTAATTTAAATAAAATTATTTAACTTTTAATATCTATTCATATTTCACCATAAAAAAATAAATTAGTTAAATATATTTATTTATTTATATATTTTATATTTATATATAATTATTTAAATTTATTTTTATTTAAAGTATAAACCGCAATTGCTGGCACTTTATTTATTAATAATAAATTATAATTTTTTATTATAAATTTTTATTTAATTAATTATTATAAATACTAATTTATATATTATTAAATTATTTAAATTTTATATAATTTTTTAAAATTTTATTTATACTTTAAATTATAAAATAAATTTTAAAAAAAAATTAATTTTGTAATTATATTTATTAATTATTAAAAACAAATTATAAAAATAATTTAAATTTAAATTTAATATGAATATAAAATTTAATTTATAATATACATAAAAAAAAAATTAAATAATATTCCCCCTCCCCCTTTTTTATATTATTATCATTATTATTAATTATTAATAATTATTTAAATATATTAAAATATTTTATTAATAAATAATTTTTTTTTTCTATATTTTAGGTTTTTAATATTTTAAATTAAAAATAATGATTAATAAGTTTTAATTAATTAATATTAAATAATTAATGTTAATTAAATATTTTAAATATATATAATTAATTATATATTTATAAAAATAATTAAAATATTTTATTAACATTAAATAATAATTATTAAATAATATTAATGTATATATAAATAAAAACTTAAATTTTTAATTTATTTTACTTTCTATAAAATACTCTCCTTAAATTTATATAAATAAGATTTTTAATTATTATTAATTATTTTATTTATAGATAAGTTTTTTAATTTTAATTTTAATAATATATTTTTTTTTTATAAATACATATAATTAAAATAGTCAATTATTAAATTTAAATAAAATTACTCTCTCCCTCTGAATTTTATTTTAACTAATTATACTTTTTTAATTCTATAATAACTAATTATTTTTAAAAAATCAATTTTTATAATAATTTTATTTATAATATTTTAATATTTAATTTATTAATTAATCTTTATAACTACTATAATAAATTCTTTTATTATTTTTACTAATACAAATTTAATTTAAATTATTTATTTAAATTTACTTATAACCTTTTTTTAAATTAAATTTACTTATCATATTTAATTTTAACTAATGATTAATAGTCAATTTTCAAAAATATTATACTAATTTATATTTATTTAATTAAAGTAAGTAAGCTAATTCTCTAAGCTTTTAGGTTCATACCCTAAATATAGAAATTTTATCTTTCTCTTATTTAATTAATTATTTTTGCTATTTAAATTTTATTAATAACTAAAAATTTATTTAATGATATGCCTGATAAAAGGATTATTTTGATAGAATAAATCATACATAATTTATATATGTTTTCATTTAAATTAATTTTTTTATATTTAATAGATTTAAACTATCTCAAAAAATTTCAAAAATTTTTATGCTTCATAATACATTAAAATATAATATTAATATTCAACATTTATTCAAAGTTTAATACAACTAAAAAATTAATTTTATTTATATGCATCATAATTTATTCATAAAATTTTTTTTAATGTCTTATTTAATTTATTTTTCTTTTATTTCTTTATTTTTATACGATTTATTAATAATTTGTATTATTATGGAAATTAATAATTTTTTATTCATTTGTTTTTTATCAATTAAATTAAAAAATAAAAAAATTATTTTTTTATATTATCTCATTCAAGCTTTAGCTTCCTTAATAATAATGTTAACTTTAATTATTAATAATTTTATATATATACAAATAAATTTTATTATAATCAATTTTTTTATCTCTATTATAATTAAATTAGGGATCCTTCCATTTCATTCATGAATCCCTTCTGTAGCTATTTTTTTAGATTGATATTCATTATTTATTTTTTTAACAATTCAAAAAATTATTCCTTTATACATAATTTCACTTATTAACCCTC